>NW_026463951.1:52324-83848 GCF_027475565.1 Acinonyx jubatus
ATTAACCATTTTTTTAAGCCACAGACATCTTATTATGATAGAATAGTTTCCAATAATTGATATTTTTTACTTTTGATAATCATTCATCAAAATTTCGTAACATGGTTACTTTGATCACATAATGACATATACTATCGCAAGCCAAAATTAGTTTTTAACACTTATTATACATGTTTTAGCTTATCTTAATAAATAAAACGCTTTAAAGCATAAAACATGTTATATTAGATCAAACTTCTGTGGGGTACAGAAATACATATTCAGAGAGAGAAAAGAATGATGCTAGAGTTTACGATCATATGACCTTATTGTTATATATTTAAATGGACTATAATGTTCTCAAGTTGCTACAGTAGATTCCACCGGAAACATTTAAAAAAAACCCATAAAGGGGTGCCTGGGTGGCTCAGTCGGTTAAGCATCCAACTTCAGCTCAGGTCGTGATCTCACAGTTTTGTGAGTTCGAGCCCCGTGTCGGGCTCTGTGCTGACAGCTGGGAGCCCGGAGCCTGCTTCAGATTCTGTGTCTCTGGCTCTCTCTGCCCCTCCCCTGCTCATGCTCTGTCTCTCTCTGTCTCGAAAATAATAAAAACACTAAAGAAAATTTAAAAAACCGATAAAAACCAATATTCAGGATATACTAGAAATTATATGCTCTGCAACTTTTTAAAAAGTTTACTTATTTATTTTGGGGGGAGGGCAGAGAGAGAGAGAATCCCAAGCAGACTCTGTGCTGTCAGTGTAGAGCCTGATGCAGGCCTTGAACTCACAAACTGTGAGATCATGACTTGAACCGAAATCAAGACTCGGGCACATAACCAACTGAGCCCCCCAGAGGTCCCCTCTCTGCAACTTTTAAACTAGGGGCCTGGGTTGCGCAGTCGGTTAAGCGTCCGACTTCAGCCAGGTCACGATCTCGTGGTTCGTGAGTTCGAGCCCGTCAGGCTCTGGCTGATGGTCGAGCTGAGCTGTTCGATTCTGTGTCTCCTCTCTCTGCCCTACCCGTTCATGCTCTGTACTCTCTGTCCAACAATAAATAAAAAATGAAAAAAAAATTAAATAAAATAAACTAAAGAAAACAAATGTAAGCCTGTCTATATATAAATACATATATATATAAATATATATATAAATATATATATATATAGATTTATGAGAAATACAGGTACAGAAAATGTTTAAAGCAAAAAGTATTTGCCGGCTGTACTAATGTATTTCTGATGAACTGGGTGGCAGGAGAGGTCCCCGTGAGAGGGCACAGGGTGACGCAGAGGAGGGGTGTTCTTACTAAACAGCACTGAGTTGCATACGGTTGTCCCTAGTCACCAGAGTACTGCTTTTTGCCACTTTTGTTCCTAATCATCTCTCAGCTGTTTCCATCAGCTATGTGGCTGTCCCTATGGAACTCGAGGTTCTATCTCCAAAAAGTACACTTTTCCACATTAGTACGGAGGTGACTCCCATTTACATTGGTTTAGCTTTGTAAAAGGTTACAATTTTCCCGGACTTTTAAATGCCAGTAATATCATTAAAGGATTATCAGAGTTTACCTAATACCAAATGTTTATCTCAACTATTTTAAAGCGAGGCCTAAAAAACAAACGGAAACTCACTTAATAGATCATTCAGCAACCAGGGCACATGTGTTGTGGGGGAGTCGAGTGCACTGATCCCTAATCTGACCACCGTGCTGAGACGTGCCCCACGTGGTCTCACGAGTGGGACTGTCCTGGGGGGGGGGGGGGTGTCAACACAGGAGTCACTGCCATCTTTTGTACAAGACTCTCCAATGCAGGACATATGACAGACAGTAAGGGTTTAGATAACATTTCCTTACTCATTTCAGTAGATACCGTGACAGGTAAACCTTATATTTGAACATTGCACCTTTACATAACCTCATTTTTGTTTTTAACAGATTCGTCTTGAAACAAATGCAAATTATTAGAAGAGTTTTTTTTTTTTTCCCCCAAAGCATTTTAAGACCTCTCATGAAATATGTACAACCAGGAATCACTTTTCTGGGTTATGAAGGAAATGCTGGGGCGGGGGGGAGAAACCTTTCCACGGTTTTACCTAAAAGGGTTCAAAGTGGATACGGAGTAGTAAAAAGACATTTAAAACAGCGTCACTTACACTGGCACAGTGTAGGGCTAACGCACAGAAGACAGCAAACAACTTGAAGTTGTTCTCGTCCGTTTTCGAGAAGGCACTACCGCTCAGTTTGTTGACCATCTGCACCACGCCTATGACACTCCCCCGACTCACGATGGGCATGCACAGTATGTTCCGCGTGGTGTAGCCCGTGTACAAGTCCACTTCCCTGTGGTAGCGTTCGAGAGCAAAACACACACACACACACACAGAAGAAAGTGAACTATACATTCCGTCATAAGTCGCAAGTGAGTTTTGCGATTTACATGCTTCCATTACAAAGGAACTGTAATGGGGCCACTTAGCTTCTAAATTCAAGGACAGTGTGACATTTGGAAGTACTGAGCTAAAATCTTTTCAAACGTGTCCTAACCAATTTGTTCTTTTATTTTCAAGAGTTTTTCAGGACAGTCTCTAGGGGGCTTTCAGTTTATCATCCGGTGTTGAGAATCCAGCATGCTCAGGTCAACACAGACAAACCGGATGCAGAGGAAAAAATATAATAAATTCGGTAAAATAGCGTTCTTTTGGACTTAGCTGTATGTTATGAGAGATGTAACTTGCTAGTAAACAAACTTTAATGGGAGTTATCACCTTACGAATTTAGAGCAGGGGTCAGCACACTGCAGACTATGGGCCAAAACAGCCCTCTGCTATTTTGTTAACATTTTTATTTCTTTAAGGTATATTTATTTATTCATATGAGAAAGAGAGAGACAGAGAACGAGAGAGAATTAGAGAGCAGGGGAGGGGCAGAGAGAGAGGGAGAGAGAGAATCCCAAGCAGGCTCCGCAGCTGTCAGCACAGAGCCTGATGTGGGGCTCGAACTCACGATCCGTGAGATCATGACCTGAGCCGAAATCAAGAGTCAGACGCTTCACCGACGGAGCCCCCCGGGCGCCCCTGTTAACAGTTTTAATGGAACACAACCGCACCATTCTTGAATGGATTGTCACCCCCCTGCAACACAGCTGAGGACTTGTGCCAGAGACGTTATGGCCCCAAATACTTACTAACTGATCCTTAATAGAAAATGTTTGCGGCCTCCTGATTTCGAGAAAATATTTTTTACAAATAGGACTCAGTTCCACAGACACAGCCAGACAGCTAGAGGCGGCCATTCGTGCCTGGCTTCCTGCACTTAGAGTAATGTTTTGAGACTGATCCATATCGTAGCAGGTACCACGGTACAAATGGTCCAGCACCTCTCATGGCTGCGCAGTGTTCCAGGGTATGGAATACCCATCTTATTTACCCACTCACCAGTTCACGGATATTAGTATTTGCTGACAGCCAGTTTTTTGGCAATTGTGAAAAATGCTGTTTTGCAGATGTGCAGACAAATCTCTGGGTGGATACGTGTTGTTTTTCTGGATCCCTCGGAGTGCAGCCGACTGAGTGCAGTCAGTATACGCTTAACTCTACAAGAAACTGCAGAACTGTTCTCCACAGTGGCTGCCCCTTTCTCCATTCCCACCAGCAAAGTATGAGAACCCAGGCTTCTCCACATCCTTGCCAGCACTTGCCGGGGCCACTTTTTAAAAACTATCCGTTCACACTGCTGTGTAACGAGATCTCATCGTCAAATTATATCTCCCTCACATCAGGCATCTTTTCATGTGTCTAATGGCCATTCATGCATCTTCTTTTGTGAAATGTTTGTTAAAATGTGGGGTTCTATTCATTACAGTAGAGTATCCTATTACAATGGAAGAGTTGTTTACATATTCTGGAGACAGTATTTTGTCAGATTCAAGCTTTGCAAATATTTTCTCACAGTCTGTTGTTTGCCTTTTCATGGTTCTTAAAAGTTGACCCATAAAATTTTTATCTAACAGTTTTATAAATAAGGATATATAAAGATTTTCAATGTTTAAGCGCTAAAATAATAAGTTTGGGTTTTTTTTGGAAAAAAACCTGAGATTTTCTACATGCTCGTAATTTATTGATAAAACATTACTAAGATAAAGTTGTGTTTATATACAAGTTGCACATGTTCGTCATTAATCAAGTTTCTGAAAAAAATGCTTACTGTTTATTTAATTGCCTCTTAAAGTAAACCAAATGTTTGAATTAATAGAACACTAACGTCAAAATATTTGAACTATTACTCCCTACCATTCACAGCATCAATCTTGAGACTTCCAATTTTTAAGATTTGTTAAAATCAGATTATATAATTTGGTTTCTAATTCTCCAAAGAAACTCAAAACAAAATAAAAAACCTTTATAAGCCATCTGATATCCAACTTGAATAATATCCAATAAAAGCGGCAATCCATTGAGCCCCTGCTTTCTGTCTGTTGCAAAGTTGCCCGATCTCTTATGAGTATTTTCTCTAATTTTAGACACACGCGCACACACACACGCGCGCGCGCACACACACACGCACACACACACACCCCCCCTACAAAATAGGCATCACTGTACCATTTTAAAGATGAGAAAACTGAGACTCCAAGAGATAAAGTAACTCACTCCAGGTCACTCCAGAGTTAATTAATGATGGGACAGGGATTCCAAGGTAGGAAATTTCATCAGGAGAGGTTACTGCCTTGTAAGGTACGGTTTGATGGAGAATATGCCCAGGAAAAAATGAGAACACTATAATAACAATAATAAAATGATAATAATAATAATAAAAACGAAAGCAGCCTTAAAAGTTTAAACTGCTCCTGTATATATGTGTTTATTGTATCTTAATCTCCTGTAGCTGGATAGCGTTAGTGGTTTGGAGTCCATCATTTTATAAATATCTGAAAACACTTGAGGACTGATAAGAGAGTTGGTTCAAAGAAAGTGTCACAGAGCGCCCAGGAGGAAGGACCTCACGGTGATGGCAGGTGGGGAACTGGGGGCGCGTCATTACAGAGGCTCCAGCCAAGTGGGACGTGACAGAGAGAAGGATGGGCCGTAAGCTATTTCTTACCTGTTGAAGCGTGGGTCTGCATAGGCATCTGGAATGTTCAGGACTTCCCCTGTTCTTGCTACCTGACCAGCAATCCCTTTCTCAATTGAAAATCTGCAGATATAAAACCAGAGAGACATGCTAATTAAAATATAGATGATGTCAAATAATTCGGAACATGGAACATTTCACCACCCACTAAAGAGTAAGCGAAAAAGCATTGTTTTATTTTAAATGCTCGCACTAATTTTACGTTTACGTATTCAAAATCACCTTATTAGGACATAATACGGAAAGGTAAAGTAGAAAACCACTGCACGGTCATCACGGGAGAGCTTGTTGTAGGATATAATCCACAATACATTAAACTACACTGGGTCACAAGTTGAAATTGAACAATGAACTAGCAGTCTCCTCTCATGACCAATAATAATCTTTTATAGTTGCAAAGCACCTTATAATTTACAAGACGCAATATAAGTTTTCTTTAACTATTTATACCTATTTTTATTTATTTATTTATTTGTTAATTTTTAAGTAGGCTCTATGCCCAGTACGGGGCTTGAACTCATGACCCTGAGATCAAGAGCCTCACGCTCTACCGACTGAGCCAGCCAGGCACTCCTGAACATAAATTTTCTTAACGAATTCTCACTGTGGTGTGAACGGAAGCCCATAAGGTTCAGTAATTTGTCAGTACTCCTAAAATACTGGTGGCACAACAGAAACGAGGTCCACACCAGTACACGTCCCACCACACCACACATTTAGCCAAACTCATAGGTTACACGAGAGTTTACACCCGACTTGAGACACTATGCAGGACTAGGACTTGAAGGCATTTATGACACAAGCGCTGCCTAAAAATAACACAACTTACAACGTCTAGTATCTTTACTTCTCTAATTTGCCAAATTTAAAAACAGTCAAAATGCACGCTTTCTTTGATTACCCTTAATTATGTTTTGATACATCAGCGTTTTCTTTTACAAATATATTCTCATTTTATAGTTTTCTCGTTGTGATATCATCATAGCTCATGCGCTCGTTTCAAAATTAGTTAAGAAAGATGTCTACAGTCTACGATATCTACAGATTTCAAAAGCTGGAAAATAATTTTCGTAATATTACATTTTCGACATTATAGGAAATCACTGTTCCTGAAATAAAGCTCAACTTTAAGGCTGTTCCCTAGGGGAAAAAATAAAAGGAAAGTCGACACAAAAGAGAATGAACTTTCTTAAAAGAGCAAAAAATGAACTCAACATTGCATAGAAAGCAAGCTTGTTTCGTCCTGGTTTTCTTGCGCTTCGAGCAAGACGAACAGAACAAATTCGACGGCTGTAGGAAGAGTGTTAGAACCATTTCATGATTTATGCCTGATTTTCCTGCTTGGCTGCCTCTGTCAGCGGAGGCCCTGGCAAGGCAGGCGCTCACATACACGGCTGGCATCAGCTGGCCGCTGGAGCAAGCACGGCCGGCACATTCCCCTCACTGTCTCTCCCAGGCCCGTCCACGCAAACTTCGAGTGACCGTCTCCAAAAGGAGATCGATACCAGCACCGTTAAGGGACACTGAGCCTTCGGCAAGAGAACTCCCTTTACCTAAATGACTACGTGCAGACTGACTTACTGAGGGGCTAAAAAGCAAATACACCAGAAATAAAACAAGTAATAATAACAAATCTAAACAGTGCCACGACTTCGGACTGCGAATCCGTGAGTGTGGAATGCAGGGCCCGGCACAGAAGGGGAAGTGCTCAGGGGCAGGGGCAGTGGCGAGGCCTGGCTCGGGGCCACACGCATGTTTCTGGCACCTGATCCGCTCTCTTACACGACAGACCAAAGAAGAGCGGAACTTAGTTCGTGAGGAATTGTGTTTTCCTACGGCGTTTGCAACCACCAGAGCGCCTTACGCTCTTGTGTGGAAAAACAGTTGCACGAGACGTATAAGCAAAGGAACGCAAGGACGATCGATCTCTGGGCGTCCGTGACGGTGCTCCCCGCAGCTACGTGGGCCTGTCAGGCATGAACATGGCATGTAATTGAGGTTTTTGTGTAAAAAAAATGTCATTTCCCAGTAGAAACCTATACAGAAGCCTTTATGGCTGAAATTACACGAGGACAGAGATTTGCTTTAAACTACACCAGCAATCAAAAAGGGGAGGGGATGTGCAGACGAAAGGCACAGCGACACGGTCATCACTGAAGCTGGGTGGCAGGTATGCGGCGGTCAATACGCAATTCTCTCTTCTTTTACGTAGAGCAAGTGTCTATACACAAAAGGAAGTTAAAACGCAAAGAAAAGAAGAGACCAGTAACAGCCCAGGGAAGCACCGATCCCCCCGCTGCTCGTTTACTCAGCAGCCTTCCTGCGTGTCCACAGAAGACGGACACAACCCGCACCCTGTGTGAGTTTCAGAAAGCAAAGGACTTGGACACAGCGTGGCCTTCAGCAGGTAGGGGACAAGCCAGCCAACTCTAGGACGTCTCTGCCCATTTGTGATAACTTCTACACAAATAAACGTGAAATACTAACTATGCACACTGAATAAAAAAGGTTACAAACTTTCAGGTATAAGATGAGAAAGTTCTGGAATCTGATGTAGAGGACGGGTCTGGAACCAAAACTGCTGTAGTCCAAATGGAAAACCGCTGGAAGGAGACTTTCGGTGCTGTCGCCACACACACCCCAGCCCTGGCGGGCACGGGTGCATCCCTTGACTTGACTGCAGCGACCGCTTCATAGGCACACGTGGATCAAGTCATCGTGTACTGTATGATGTACACGTACGCTGAAGTATATACCATTCTTATTCGTCAAAAATAAAAGTAAAATAATTTTTAAGCAAAAGAATCCTTCAGAAAATAATAAACATCTTGATAAAAATAATAAGAGCAACGACGACAAAGGACACGGAACATTTAATCTCTCCGTAAAATCTCCACGGTCCTTCTGAATCAGCCTTTGCCCCCAAGGCTACCACTATTTGTGACTTTTGTCCGCTACAGATTAGCCTTGCTCGTTAGAATGTTATCTAAACGGACTCACGCAACATGTCCCGTTTTGAACTCGAGTCTATCAGCCTGCCGCAATATCACTGAGATGCCGTCCACTGTCGTGTCCCAGTGGTCTGTCCCTTCCGCGGCTCGCTGCATGCTGTTGCGTGAACAAAAACAATGTGTTTCTCTCTTCTACCACTGTGGGTCGTGCGGGATGTTTGTGTTTTCTGGCTCTGGGATATTATGAATAAAGCTGCTGTGAACATCTTCGTGTGAACCCAGAAGAACCCAGAAGTCTTCCTGTGGACACAGCTTTTCGATTATCTTAGGTAAATCTGTAAGAGTGAAATTCGTGGGTCGAAAAGTAAATGTATGTTTAACTTTTCAAGAAACTGCCAAACCCTTTACAGTGCTATATATGAAGTATGGTTATCAAAGTGATTTAGGTATTTTAGGCTAAAATAAATTATAAATAGGTCATCAGGTCACGCAAACACCACTGGCAGAAAAGTTCTAACCAAGAATGAGCTCTCACATGGTTAAGTTACAGATGGCTGTGAGCCTCAAAGGCAAAGTGAATGGGGGGAGGGGGGGTAGCAAAGAGGATGCCACTGACACTTTTACAAAAAAAGTTTTAAAATCCAAGCAGGGGTGCCCGGGCCACTCAGTTGGTTAAGCGTCTGACTCTTGATTTCAGCTCGGGTCACGATCTCATGGCTTTATGGGCTCGAGCCCCGCGTCAGGCTCGCCACTGACAGCGAGAAGCCTGCTTGGGATTCTCTGTCTCTCCCTCTCTCTCTGCCCCTCCCCTACTTGCGCCATCCCTGTCGAAATAAATACACTTAAAAAAAGTTTTCGAATCCTAAATATCAACCAAGGGGTTAGTACACTCATCCTGAGCTTATCCTAATACTATGCGGAAAAAGCAAAAACGAAAGCAGCTGCCTTTACTCATCCTGCTCTGTCATGAGCACAGAGGAAAAGCCACGCAGAGGTGTTTCGGGATGTTCCACAGCAAGGCGGGTCCCCCATGGCGCAGGAGAAGCAACTGCACAGACAGCATCTTACAGAGACCCTGGAGGCCACAGGAGAGCAAACAGCAGAGTACAGGGTCGGGACTGAGCAGGAAAGACCTTACGCCGTGAGTTCCCGTTAAAAGTGGTAGAAACAAGCAGGCTGGGATTCCGAAAACCATGTCGGCTCAATGTAAGGGAAGAGAAATAATGGAAACTTAACAATCCTAAAGGACATTATTGTAAGTTTTCAAAGGGTTGTCTATAATATTAACTAATTTAATTTAGGGCGAAAAAAGGTCCATGAGAGGAAAGGGCCTTTCTTAATAATAATTTAGGAAAAGGGAGTCCGTGAGATACAACAGTTTTAAATCACTGAGGGACACTGAGGGCAAGCATTTCTGGAAGGTGTAAGAAGGCTAGTACGAAAGGATTAAGTTATCAGAGCAGATGAATGATAAAGTTAAGCAAACCTGTCTAAGTGCTTTAACTCAACAGATACATTTCTGAACATGGCAGGTGATCAGATCTTTTTCAACCACGTATTCAGATAACGCCCCAACTCCCATGAAATTTAAATCCTCGCTGGGGAAAACAGATAAGCGAACATCAGCTTGGGGGGCTGGGGGGCCAGACGGTGACGCTCAGATCACGATCTCACGGCTCCTGAGACCGAGCCCTGTGGGGGCGCTGTGCTGCCAGCTCAGAGCCTGCGTGGGATTCTCTCTCCCTCTCAATATAAACAAATAAATAAACACTTAAAAAAAGGCAACGACAGCATCTACGACAGAAGTAAAATACTTGCACGACAGAAACCAGACCTCGGGATGTGAGCCAGCCACAGTGAGCGACGCTGATGTGTGTACCGTGCGGTGCGCCCAGGGCGTGGACCCTAAGGACCCCCTCACGGGACGAGACGCTGCGTGCTGGCGGTGTTCGCTAGACTCGGGTGTAGACACGTCCAAGCACCGGGGCTCCAGCCGCACGGGCGGGACTGAGAAAGTGACACGCGCGCCATCTCGCAGGCAGCAAAGCCGGGGTCCTCTCCCCTCCCGCGCAGCTGGCGCCCGCGATTCCCCCTCCTTCGGAGGCGAAGCCCCACGCACCCGCCGCCTAAGACTTCTGTCCTCTCTCGCGCGGGCTCCCGCCGCTCCAATAAGATGCTGTGACGTCACCAGGGACCTCCACGTGTCCAGACCCCAAGGGTCACACGCGACCCCCTGGAGCAGGCGTGCGTGACGTCAGCCTGCTGCTCCGTGCGCACCGTGAACGCCCGCACCCCTGCCGCACGCCCACGCGGACGCCGCTCCGCTACCTCCTGTGCCACCCGTGTGAACGTCCTGTCGCCGGGCTGCTCTGCGCGTCCCCTTCTCTACTCGAGCCACGCTGGCGCCCTCGGCCATCCCCTCTAGCCCCACACCGTCACACCCCGTCCCCTGGCCGGCGGGTCCCACTCACTCGTGTTATGCCCGGCCACCTCCTCACCTGCCCCGTCCAGAACCCTCTCAGCTCTCTCAAGCGGCACGCCAACCCTGGGCACCTGATGACCTCCCCCACCCCTCGACTTCCTGCACACACACCACTACCCCCCACCCCCACCCCTGCCCCATGTATGGCAACCCACCCTCCCAGGGTCAGACAGACCCCCCGGGCCAGCGTTTCCCCTCCTGTTCTACACCACGCATCCGGGGCAGCCAGCTCTATCTTCCAGATGCATCTAGAACTGCACCGACCACCCCAGGTGACGCTCCCCACCCCCCTCATCGCTATCCTGCTCCAAACCCTCCTCCTCTCTTGCAGGATCACTGCACCAACCTCCTCACCATCACCCTTGGCAATGAAAAATTGTTCTTCTAAAGTGCTGCTGAATAAACTTACTTTGCATTTCTACCCTTAGGTCTGCGCTAGTAAAAGCAGTCGATAGCTTTTTCTGTTTTGTATCATGCTCTAACTTTTGTGTCAGGAATAAACTTTCCTCCTTGAACGAGTTCTTACCATAACGTTTGAAATACATACCTTATATCATGTAGGAGTTTTCTTCTCTTTAATGTTTGGTGGAACTATCCAGTAAAACTTTCGGACATCAGGCCATTTTAGGTGGTTTTTACTAACTTTTCAGATTTTTCATCAGCTAATAGTATATTTAGGTTCCTAAACGCTTCTTCAGTTTTGATGACTTAACAATTTCCTCAAATTGACCATGACATCCAAATTTTCCAATGTATGCATATATAGTATTCGCTCTTAAATTATGAATGGTCTCCTTGTTTACAGTTATACTCCCTTTCTGATTCCTGAATTAAGGATTATATTTCTTGAATACATAGCCAAATATTGTCTATTTTACTGATTAAGAAAATATGTTTTGCATTATTAATCACATCTATATTTTAAATCAAGGACCAATGATTTCTTCTCTTATTAATTTCCCCCTCTTCTGCTTTTTAAAAGTTTATTTTTGGTGTTCTAATAAATGAACATAGGAATACAAATTTTCATCCTATTTTGGCTGCATCCCTTAAATTTGGTGGACTTTATCCCCAGTTTACATTTGAGGCTTTGAAATATTATTTTTTTAAAAGATCACCCAGATAAACAGTGGCCAAAGTAGCAATTCAAATCTAGGAATTCAAACCTAAGTGTGATTTACATTTACACTAGGATCAGACAAGCTCTTTTCAATGTATCACAACAAAAGGCACAGAGACGCAGTTCACACGAAAAGAAAACCAGCTATTTAACCATGGAAAGATGCTTATTTGCTCTAAGTAAAAATATTAAAACAATGTCACTGCCATTCATACACAAGAAGATGTATAACTGTTAATTTGGCTAAAATGAAAGCACAAACTGGCAAAGTTGATAAATGTGTATTAAAGGAGTATTAAATGCCATAAAATATGTCCGCTAACCTACTAACCTCAGATCCTGGCATTTTTCCTTCGGAAGTATTTCACCAGAATAAAATTTCCAGGGCGTCTGGGTGGCTCAGTCAGTTAAGCATCCAACTTCAGCTCAGGTCAGGATCTCACAGTTCATGAGTTCGAGTCCCCCATCAGGCTCAAGCCCTGCTTCGAGTAACCTCAAGCCCCGCTTTGGGCTCCACACTTTCTTTCCCTCTCTCTCTCTCTTCCCCTCGTGGGACTCTCTCTCTCCCTCTCTCTCACATGTGCTCTCTCTCAAAAATGAATGAGTAAGTAAATAAAATAAAACTGCCATACACATAAAGATAGTAAGTCTATGAAAAATTAGAAACAATCTAAAGATCCAAGGATCCAACTGTGAGAAAGTAAACTAATACCACAGAGAAATCCAAGGGGATCGTTTCAGTCACTAAATATAATAGGAGGCTGCATAACAGAAGGACCTACTTACAGCATAATGCAAACTAAAAACACCAAAAATCACAACTCTATGTGCCCTGTTAACTACTACTGCATAAATATGTGCACGTGAAGAAAAGACCAGAAGGAAATCTTCGTTAACAGCCATCGCTGACGGCATTAAGGTGATCTTAATGTCATTTCAGAGGCATAGTTCTGGTTTTTTCAAAAATGCAAGTATAAGTGATTTTCAGTAGACTGAAGCAGCACTGGGTAAGGTGGATGGATGGGCACAGGATCCAAAGCACAGCTGTTAGAAGAGCCTTTGCAAAGAAAGTTAGTGCATGATACTCGACCTCAAATGCAGAAATAAGAGACACTGTGACACACAAACCAGCAAACAAAAGAGGCTTATATCAAATAGCCTGAGTCTTCTCATAAACATAGAGTCAGCTATAATTTGAGAATGATGGAGACGAGGTTATCGTTCATGATTCAGAGGGGGAGGAAAAATCCTGAACACCTGCCACACAAAAGAAGTCTCATCAAGCTTACCAAAGGAAGGCAAAGAGCACCCGCACTTAGCAAAAGCAGCTCATACTTAATGGAAACAAACGACACAGCCAAGAGGAAATGGAGACATTCACAGCCGTGTATCCACAGTGCTTTTCCTAACACCGCTGCAATGTGCCCTCAGAAAATTCCACTCACAGGAAAATTCCACACCTATACCATAATGATCTGGTCAGTCCTTTAGCGATTTCACAAGGCTCACATGCTTTTAATTTCCAGGGCATTCGTTCACGTCACACGGTGTAATGGCATGCTCGCCCTGAAACGGATTCGGACAATAACTCTGGAAATCCCGAATTCTCACTCAGTGACTGGTTAGTCAAGGAGCACAGGTATGACGACATCAAGTCGGCTGCTGGTCAAGCTTTACTTCCAGTCACACAATGTAGGCGGTTATCCGAATCTTCTTCACGCTTACTTTTTGAGAGAAGATGCATCTCAATCATCCGTCCTGGATTTTATGCAGCATCTCAAGAGCGGTCGACTAAGGAAATACTACCCTCAAACCCCTCAGGGTCCAACACTCTTGATGCAAAATGTCGAGCAAAAACAATTTTAAGTTGTAAAGAAGCAAGCACACAGATAGTACAAATGAAAACAAAAGAACCGAACAGCAGGGAGAAAACTCCTTGTGTGAAATTACCAACACATGCCTCAAGACAAATGCTCAATTTTATGTAAACTCTTTGCCTTCCGCGAGAAACTGAGCACTGCTCTTACAACTGAGTTAGGAGTGAACGCATTTAGAAGTAAAATAATCTATCTTGAGTTACCCAACGTCCTGTTAGGCTGGGTGAGGTCCCCACACCGCTGTTAGCATCTGTCGGTATTCAGACGTACCTCTTTACCACCTCAACTTTTGACTATCACAAAACAGTAGGACTTCAATCCAATAAAACTAGATTCTATAAAGAGAAGGTTGAAATAAATCTCTGGCAGTGAAATGAACAAACAGAAAAACAAAACCAAACCAAAGCAAGGGGGGAGAAGAGGGAGGGAGGGAGGGAGGGAGGGAGGGAGGAGGGAGGGAGAGAGAAGTTTGCAAATGTTTGCAGGCTACTGTTTTCTAGAGATTCCATCACATCTTAGAAAGCTCGGACCCACCATCACCCGGATGCCAGTCCTACTGCACACAGCTACCCACCCGACCCACCTCCCCTCCTCCCTCCCTGCTGACAAGAACCCTTCCGCTGAGCCCTGGAACTCACTGTCCGTCATCAGCAAACCCTTTCTCCTCTTAAACTCCTCTGAGAGGAAAAACCGTTTACCTTTTTGCCCGGACTGGAAACCTTTCCTCCCCTCCTGATCATACCGCTTCCTAGACTGCAGCGGGTTATCACACGATGCAAAATTAAGCTGCAGAACGTATGATTGTGGGTATGAGGCACGTCACGCAGAAATTCTTAATACAGTAATAGATATTTTACAAACACGAGCAAGAGACTGACTACCCCAGGAAAAGCGATGAGTGACAAGTTGCGATTCCATTATAATCTCTCCCCTCTCACTTGGTCAAGAACTAAAGATAAAAACAGAGAAGCGGGGCAACTGCCACCAACTTCAAGGTGACATTAAACTAGTGACACCAAACTGAAAACAGGCACCAAGGGCTGACTCAAAATTGCCCGTCCCGAGAACAGCACCGTTGCATGAAGTCAGTAGCAAATGCTCTGGGGAAACTGATGACCCAGGACGCCAACTGCTGTGAGCTCCCCCTGCTTACGCCGCAGGGCCCCGTGTTTAGAAATACACTGAGCAGAAATCCAAGGGAACCAGGATTCACTGGCGGAGTTGAGCGTTCCTTCAGTTTTACAAAATCACTCAACAGACTGGATGTAGCCGTACTGTTTCCCAGGCCAGGTCAAAACGACAACATTGCAAAGAAATCTTGCTTCCAGTACAAGCGGTTTGTTTCCCTTAACCTACAGACAAGTGACAGATAAGCTTCTCCTGTGGGGATGTCCACAACTCTGTTCGATCACTGTTCCCCTGGGTCACCCCCTACTGAACTGGTGTCGTTGAACGTCACTCGCTGGGATTCCATCACAGTATCTGATAGGAGAACTCGGACAACACTCACACTTACGGTACGCAGAGACGAGGAACTACTTCTACCTCTGAACACCAAACCTAGCATCATTCGAGGATACACAAACATAAAAAATAGAAGCCGACAACGTAGCCTCTTAACATAAATAACAATATCAGAGAGAAAGGAAAACCACCAAAAATACGCAAGGTGTCGGTCGGTATTACAGGAGGACGCCCAGGACAAAGCTGATTTTGGGTGTCGTGAGAGGGAGAATCGGTGCAAGATGAAGTTTGGGAAAGCAGCTGCTTTCAAAAAATTAACGAGTTAGTAAGAATTTATCGATGATGTCAAAAGGCACACTGAAATGAAGAGAAAGAACCAAAATACAGAAGGAACTTTAATTAAAAAGAGCCATTGTACGTTTAAGCAGAATCAGCACCAGTACAGAATTATGCTGCCAAAGTCCATGTCGATGATTCAGAGAGAAAATCTGAGTGGTTCTTCTAAGATACGTGAGGAGAACGGGAGAAGAGAAAGACCGGATATCTGGTGATCTGGAAGAGAACAAAATAAAGAGGACAGCCCCAATGGGCCAAGAAAGACACGCACAAAATACGCTGAACGAAACCAGGACTTGTAAAATGGATTCAGAAAGCTCATCGCGTGCCAGGCTCAATTAACAAAAGCTAAAACATTTACATACAACCTGGGACAAGTAATGAATTCTAACAGCAAATGACAGTTTGCTACATATTCAGAAAAGAAAACAGCAACATTTACAAGGGGAAAAAAAAAATCAAGACGTAGCGGAACATATCTACAGCATTTTGAGAGACTGAGATGATATCCAAGAATTCTAGACCCAGCTAGAATCTGGTTATGTCCTAGCAACTCTGCATCCAAATACACTTCTTATCCTGGTATTTTCTCTCCCTTTCCTGGTCATGAATGTTTTGACTTATAAGCTGGAATCACGTCAACATAGCACCAATAGTAATAACACAAGAAAAGACTGATCGTGCTGATTAGACGCAAACGAGTGACAGATGTGGCTGACAGCACATCCCTCCAGATGTTGGCCTGCTCAGCCTCTGTGACCTGGGCTTTCCTGCACTTGGCCCTAGCCTCCTCCTCCTGATGCCCTTCTGCCCTGCACGCTGCAGGCAGCCTCCCGTCTCAGGCCTCTGCACCTGCTGTGCCACTGCCTGGAAGGCTCTACCCGCCCCCTACCCGCACCCCCCCACCCCCGGCAAAGTTCACGGCCTCATGTCTCTTCTGTCCGTCCTCAGTCACTGCCCTCGTGAGCCACGCCTGGCTGCACGTGCCTGCATGCAGCCCGACACCTCGTACCCTGGTTCTGTCTCTACCGCATCCATTACCAGGGGACCCAGTGCACGTGTTCGGCACTTGTGTTTACCGACTCCTCCCCACGCTGATGGAAACACTGCGATGGGAGAAGTTCCGCCTTGTTTCCTCCTTGATGGGCCCAGAGGAATGGGGATCAGTCTCTATGTGGCGAGTGAGTGACGGTGTGTGACCAGAAGAGTACAGCCGACTGCTCAGGATTATGCGGACTTTAGCAAAGGCGTCTGACACAGCATCTCCCATCCTTCTTATGGGTGAAATCTCCACGCGTGGCACTGCCCCCTTTATTCAATAAACTGAAAAGGGGGAGTAGGAGAACACCTTGGAAAAATGACTCAAATTTGTAGCTTCAAAACAGAGAAATAGAGAATGTTAGGTAGCAGAGGTTAAGACTTTCCTCAAAATGCTGGGATGGTTCAAAACCAGATAAAATGCAGCTTAAATAAATGTACAGCCTTAGAGTTAAATTTATTTATTTTTAATCTGTGACAAAGAACTTTTCTTTTTTTCTTTTTTTCATTTTCTTTAGTGTTTATTTATTTTTGAGAACAAGAGCGTGAGTAGGGGAGGAGCAGAGAGAGAGAGAGGGAAACACAGAATCCGAAGCAGGCTCCAGGCTCCGAGCCGTCAGCACAGAGCCCGACGCGGGGCTCGAACTCACAGACCGCGAGATCATGACCTGAGCCGAAGTCGGACATTCAACCAACTGAGCCCCCCAGGCGCCCCGTGACAAAGAAGTTTTCTTGGTTCTCTTCACTTTACTGACTTTTCCTTCTTAATCTCCTTTGCAAACCTTTCCATGTCTTCTCCACGAAACAACTGGAGTGTCCAGAGTTTAGTGCTCAGACCCTTTTTCTCCAAAGACAAACTGCCTCAGTGATGTCGTTTTGTCCCCTGGCACTGTCCATGAGACACCGTCCCCCAGGAACCTCTACGTCTCTAGCCATGACCTTTCCTCCTGGCTCAACAGAAGCACCTTCTTTCTAATCATCTCCTCTGTGATGTCCGTCTGAGAAGTCCAGTCTCACCAGCCTCACTCCCCGACACTCATCCTGCTGTCCCGCCCCCCCCCCCCCCCCACCGAGTTACTTGTAAAGAAAAACTTCTTTCTAGCAGGTGCTGACACCAAATGAGCCAGGAGTCGTTCCTGAGCCCTGTCTTCTTACCACAAATAAGCCATGAGCAAAGTCTGTGAGCTCTTGCTTCCTAGTATGCCTGACGAATGCTCACACTCCACGGCTAAAGCCCGCACGCCAGCCATCACCACCCCCTGCCTGCACCCCCTAAACTATCCTCAGGCCCTCTGTGCCCACGCTCTCCCCACTGTGTATACTCTCAGCGCAGCAGCTACGGGGACTCGCCTAATGTTTAAGTTAGACTGTGACCCAAAGACACCTGGGTGGCTCAGTCGGTTAGGCACCCAACTTTGGCTCAGGTCATGATCTTGTGGACCGTGAGTTCGAGCCCCTTGTAGGGCTCTGTGATGACAGCTCAGAGCCTGGAGCCTGCTTTGGATTCTGCGTCTCCCTCTCTCGCTGCCCCTCTCCTGCTCGTGTGCACTCTCTCTCTCTCTCTCTCTCTCTCTCAAAAATAAACATAAACAAATTTGTTTTTAAAGTTAGACCGTGACCCAGTGGTTTCCAATCGTTCTCAGAATTCCACCCACAGCCTGTGCAGTGAGTTCCCAGGCCTGAACCCCCCTTCTACTCCTGCCCCAGCCCTCGCTGCCCTTCTGCCCTTCGTCTCCTCCTTCTGGACGGTTTTCTTATTCCCTCCGGTCTCTGCTCAAGTGTCAACTTCTCAAATAAACTCCCCCGACCACTCTCTGTCTATAAGTTTCTTTACAAAGGGAATTCTCCCTTAAAACCGTATTACAGATGCACTGTTTCCAAGGAGTTACCTGTCCCACCTCACGGTCTCGGCGTCCTGCCACAATGGGTCTGTAACGTCAAGTCACAGCTGCCGCCTTCTAAAAACCTACTGATAATGTACCCTTTGTCTAGAGAGCGTCAGCCAGACTCTAAGGAAGCATTTTGAGAAACTGTTTTAAAAGTATGTTTCACCAGAAAAGAGAGGACACAATCCCTCTACTCAAAGATGCTTTGCCCAGAAAGAGGCGCACTGAGGATGCCATGACACGGTCATTATCTGAATCCGAGACGTCCTGCAGCGGTATTTTGTGTAACTAAAATACACAGAAACGTATTCAGTAAAAAAAAAGGCCACTCTTCGCCTATACAACTGTTCTACCCAAATATAACCTAGTTTACATTTAAAGGAGTGGGATGCGATCGCCAAATCGGTTATAGCACCGCGGTAGGAAATCTCTGTATCTGGGGACACTGGAGGCAAAGGAAGAGGGTTCTGGAGAACAAGGGAACAGAGTTAACATCCTGACATAAGCCGAGGGCAGAAATACAATTCTAACCGTTGTCAGCACAATAGAATGTCGGGAAAACACCCAGATCGGCTACAACAACCCTATTCCTTTCCCCACCTCCCTCAAAACAACACCAAAATCTAACATTTCTTCAGAATTGTAAATGCTAAACTGAAGGTAGGCATTCCTTATAGTTTAAGTCAAAAACCAAGAAGGACAACTGGTGAGCCAACTGGAGTTTGCTTCCCAACTGCCCTGATTCACTCACAAAGTGCACAGAGCTGCTTCAGACACGTGACAAGACAGTGGCACTCCAGCAGCTTACGACCCGGCCCGCGCTCGCTTCTCAGCCGCCCTCTTTGTCCTCAAGCATCACGTTTTAGCCTTTGCCGCTCCTCCCGGGGGATACAGAAGCTCCAGGCTGACCCTTCCGGCCCCTGCTACACCTTGGACCACCCAGACTGGGGAACTTCCCACTTGCCAGCTCTGTTAACCTGTGGCGGTCTCCGATCCAACCCCGTAGAGGTTGCTGTGGACGGAGGGGATGGTGCCCAGCCTGCAGGGATGGCCTGGTCATTTCTGAGCTTCCTTTCTTCAGATTTTCAAAAGTAAAGGAAGATACCTGTGCAGGTGAGCCTATGAAGAGCACTTCAGCTTGTGTTTTATAATAGCGATGTCTCACCTAAAGTCGCGTCCAACGCAATTCAAACTATTTCCACTACTGAATCCACGTTTAAGATCTTTATGGATACAGTATAATTAAAATGTGTTTCTACGTAATTCGTTATGACTCTCGGAAGGGCTCTCCCCCCGGGGGGGGGGGGGGGCTGGCCACGTGACCCGAACATGCCTACGTGGCCAGCAGGGTACAAGGAACAAAGTGGCCAAGACGCTGCTCGAAGTCACTGGTTCCGACCCACAGCACACGCATGTGGCCCTCGCCGAGAGGGACTGGACCGGAGCCCTCCCTGGGCGGCCACCCGGAATTGAGTGCTACTGCCGACTCGTGTCCTCACCAACCAGATAGTGTCTAAGTAGCAACATTAGAGCCCACCGAACACGCCCCAGAGCTCCCGTGCTCCGTTACTCGAAAGCACGGCCGGACTTACCCGACGCTGGCAAAACCGCGCTCCCCGAGTTCAAACGGGGTTTGCGCTTCCTCTTTCGACATCCTTACGAAGTAAACGGCTGAGTCCCGTCGTTTGCTTTTTCCTCATCTTTCTCCAATTCGCTGCTTATTTCCACAGATACCAAGTCCGGTGCCAAACCGCACGGCAACCGGCAGCCTCCAGACTGGCCCCTGAATCCGGGATCTGCCCTGGCGACCGTACGCCACACGCACGCACACGCACGCATGCGCGCGCACGCACAGAAACGCACACACGCATGCGTACAGCCACGCACGCGCAAGCAGGTGCGCACACGCGGAGGCGCACAGGAACTCACCCACGCGCGCGTACAGCCACGTGCGTGCAGGCGCACCCACGCGCACCCGGGCACACGCGCACCCACGTCCGTCCTGTCCCTCAGGTGCTTCAGAACGGAAAGGCAATCAGATTTCAAAGCTGGCTGCATAACGACTTCACCCGGGGCCGTTCGGAAATGACCAAGTGTGGCACCACGGGGGAGCAGATGGGCAACACGCAGCCCTCAGTTTTGCAAGTATTCCATTAATACACACTTGTTGACGACATACTCCTTCTAATTGTTCCCTAGCGATTTGAGTACTGCATCTGATTGTCCCGAGAAGATCCCTAAGCACGTTACAGGAAAAAAACTTACGTTGCCCTCCACGCGGAAATGCCATCACAGCAGTAGTCTACCTACTCTTCGACTCCCAACCCCTTACCTCTCCTGAAGCCCCCTGGAGACGGGAGGGACCATTCGATTTGATCATTACCGCCAATTTCTTAACGGATTCGAAAGGGACGAAGGCTTCTACGTTTTTAATTTTTATCTAAGACGTTCAGTAAGTGTGGTCAAACGTCCCAATGGATTAGGAAGCACATAATGAAAAGCAGCCATTGTACAAACAGGTTTACTCTCCGGACCGAATGGCCTTCCCGACTGTGGCATGTGGATCCTTCCCCTCTCCAGTCATCACTAAGATCTGAAGGCTGCTTCAGATGTTCCCTTTGGTTTCTCCTTTAGTTGTACTTGGCACTTCTCAAACTGGAGCGTGCGTAAGACGCTCCACCAGGATGTATTTATAAAAACCGACTAGTGTTTGCTTTAGGGGCAATATAAAGTATTTGAAAGAAAAAATTTTACCCACAGCTGATTTCTAGGTTCCCACCATACGCACGGATTCACAAATGTACCCCTATCTCTCCCTCCGACTCAGGAGTCCAGTTTTGTTAAATGGATGTCATATCTATTATACTTAGGGAACGTGGTATTTTAGCCAAAGAAATTAATGGGCACAGTGAAATCTGCTGGAAGAAGGAAGCTGCTTCCTCTTTCCTAAATGCGGAATATTCACGTAGCTGAACTCTCTTGCCCAAAGAAAATGCACGCACGTGGAAGAGAGCTCTTAGAATGTCTCCCCTGTGGAAGAGTGGTCCCTCAAGGACAGAGACCAGGGGCTTGGGGCATGGACCACCGTTGGAAGCCCACACCCGCAGTCACCTGGGACACTGCTTCGGGCAAGCTGGCCGACTCCTTTGGCCACCTTACAAGTCTGAACTGAAAGAACACCCTGCCGACATAATTCGCTTCTGAAAAACAACTTTCCCCACAAAGACATTTTCAAAGTAACGGAGCAGAAAATCACCCTGTCCTCCTCATGCAAAACATCTCATGATCGCAGGGGAAGAGCCCAGGGCTCAGACTGTCTCCTGAGAGCCCACGACTGCCATGTCTCGGTGCCCTTCCAACACGCACCGAGGACTGAACTGTCGCCACCACGGAGCACAGAGTTCAGCAGGAAAGCTTGTTTTAAAATGAAAGGTGTTGGGGATCATGGAAAAGTAAGGAACTGCCATGGATGCAAGATTCTGAATAATTCACGAGCATCGAATTAGTAACAAGAATGTTCACAAGAGCAGATATGGATTTTTACGCAGCTGTAGGGGTTCGATCAACGTTTGTTTATTCAACAGATATGTACCATGGAATCGTTATATGGCGGGCATGATCCCTGTTCTCAAGGCGCTCACACTCTGGCAGGATAAATAAACAAGAAAACAAAACCTAATTTGAGAGCGGGATTGTTTATAACTGTTTAAAGAGACACTTATTTTTTAACAACAGGAGAAAAAAAAGAAAGTATCTTCAATCTCAACATTATTTTAGTAACTTTTCAATGTCTTAGGAAGAACAGCTCATGGAATAAAAAACCGAATTTCATTTCTATAAATAAATGTTCCCTTTGCTTTCTCCTTTAGTTTTGCTTGGTGCTTCTCAAACTTGAGCGTGCATAAGACGCTCCACCAGGATGTATTTATAAAAACCAACTAGTTTTTTGCTTTAGGGACAATTTGAAGTATTTGATTCATGGGGATTACCTTCATGGGAAGTAGTTGACTTTGACTATTTTATAAATCTTTAAAACTCTGCATACATTCGTACTTTCATTTTTGTGATCACTTTTGCTATTTCCTTGATGTGAAGTGGGATTTCAGGAATGAACACACACATAATTAGAACGTAAAGGAACTTCTATGTGACAGCCGATTTAAGTTCTGTGGCTGCTTATCATGTCCTTCTTTATTCTGTGGTTAGCCTGTGGCTTTATTACTCTATGTCCAGAGAAGGCATTTTGAACAATTCCTACTTTTTAAATTGATCGATCATTTCCTTGAAGTATAACATACACTTTTACTAAATCTTCCTTGGGTAAGTTCTCTACTTTCAGCGCTCACTCTACCGGAGAAGACAGAAGTCCAAGATGTCACAAATTGGTATTATGCATCCGAAGAAGAGACACAATGACCAGAAGTGACAGAAATTGGTGTTCTCTGGAAGGACTTCCCTGTGCGTCTATCACTTTGCCTTCTGGGCTTTGCAGGCATTCTAATATTCCTAGATGGAGCATATCTGTCTTCCTATTATGGAAAATTAATATGGCCAGCCATCTTTTCAATATACAGTTGATCACTGAACATGGGTTCGAACTGAACAGGTCCACTGATAACATGGGTGTTTTTTTTAATAAATACAGTGTAGTTCTGTAAATGTATTTTCGCTTATGATTGTATAATATTTTCTGTTCTCTAGTTTACCCTGTAGTAAGACCACCGTACATCCATTAACTTACAAAATACATGTTAATCTACTGTTTACAGGATTAGTAAGGCTTCTTCTGGTCAACAGTAGGCTATTAGGGGTTATGTTTTCTCGATGTTCGACCACAGTGGGGGTGGGGGGAGGCAGGTCGGCACCCCGAAGCCCCTCGTGGCTCAGGAGCTGGCACGGCTTCCTTCAGCCTCCTCCGGGCGCTTCTGGCATTCCGCAATAGCTGTGGCGCTAACTGTCTAAAGTCAGCTGTCTTCTTACAACAAAGCACTCTGAATGATTCCATCCCCACGCATTTATCAAGCACCTAATGCTGCCAGACGCTGAATAAATGTCTCAGTTGGCGCGGTCTGAAGGGAAGGCCTTACATCTCACGGCTTCGAGACATCCACCTGCACAATGACCCACCCCAGTGGGTGGCGGGAGCCGGCTCCAAGTCATGGGGGAGGCAAATGGAAACCAGCCGACCATGAAGCCTGCTCAGCCTAGGGGCTCCCACGCATGTGAGTTAATTTCCCTATTTCTTTAGCCAGTTTTATAAGCTAAAACTAAAAACACTTCAAAAAAGCATGAAGGAAATGTAATGAGACGTTCCTAGGATATTACGTTTATACCACTCAATTAATACACTGCTACTTAAAATAAAGGCTTCAGAAAGCTCTTCCATTCCTACCAAAAAATAAATTCCTTTGCTTAGGATTGAAGTCCTCACAATTTGGTTCTGCTCTCTTTTTCCCACTGGAATACACAACACACAGGACTCCCTTCCCGCCCCAGTAAGACTGGTCTTTCCAGAGCCCCAAGCAGGATTTGCTAACACTTAACTCAAAATCTTCATACCTTGAAACCACAATTATTGAGTATCCCCATTACGTGCCTGGGACTCTTGTAGGTGCCTACAACACACCTCAGAACAAAGGAAAAAGACGGCAATCCCTGTCCTCATGAAGCTTAATTCTAAAGGCCGGAGGGAGTCCATAAACATGATAAAAAAACTAAATTATACGGCGAGTTCCAAGTGGTCCTGCCTCAAAGTGGGAACAAAGCAAAGCAGATTAGGAAGCATCAGAGAGCGATGGGAAAAGGGCGGGAGCAGCACTAAGGGCAGCACTAAGGTGGTCAGTGTGGGCCCAGGGCGGGCGGGGAGTTGTAAAAGCAGCTACCTGAGGGAAAAGCATTCTAGGCAGAGGGATCAGCCCGAGCAAAGCCCCTGAGACATGAGTGTCCCTGCAGTTTCTTGCCAAAGTTGATTCCCCCTTCTTTCAAGAATTAGCTCAATTTGGATTTCGCCCATGAGGCCCTCTCAAAAGCAACAGGCCCACCACATCCTTCACTGTTTTTATGCACTCCTCTCCTGCTGACAAAGCAGAGTGCTACAGAAAAAGAAAAGAAAAGAAAAGAAAAGAGAAAAAAAGAACCTGCGAAAAAAATTTTAAAAAATTATAAATAAAAAATTATTGAGCTTTCCTAAAACTCTTACAATGTCTGTGCATTTTAGGAAATATCTTTATCATGTTGCTTCAATATCAGGGATGAGGAGACATGAGAAATGCAAAGCTTACCCGTCTTACTTATCACAATGGCAAAGTCTATAGCATCTATACGGTCTGGGAGTTTTCTGAGGATGGGAGAACCGTCCCAGGACGCACTGGTCAGTCACCTCCAGATTCCCAAGATTCTCCAGACTATATGTGATTCCATGAAGTCTGGCTCATCACACGCTACCATGTCAGCAGAGATCTCAACTGAAAACCGAAAACAGTAGAAGATCCTGGCACTTAAATAGATGATAAACACTAAGAATTCCGAAAAAGGCTTCAATTTTACTGACTCGATCTTTTTTCAAATTGCAATCGCAATGAGGAAAACTAAGAACAGGCTGGAAGTGTGCTGCCCGAGTTTCTAGTTGTCAGCAAACCTCTGACTTCACTTTACAAATGTGTCTAAGTCACTCGTGGGTCTGCTGTGGCCTGATTACTACTAACTGAAGTCTCCCCTCTTTGGAATTCTCTAAAGCCGCTCCAAGGAAACATAGAGTAAGGACCGGATTATGTGTCCACAGAGTTGTCGCACGCTCACTGCACTCACTCTGCAGAACATCGAGTGTGCGGGAGACGGAGGGAGTTGAGAATTCTGCCTTTCTTTTTGAGTTCCTAAGTGCGATGAAAACAGCAAGACTTTTAAAAGTCTCATTGTATTAAAATTTTTTTTTATCAAAAAAAATCCTCAGCATCTGGAGAAAGGTGAGGATCGTGAGGAGTTCTCTTTCTGCCTGAGACCGGCTGGGCGGGGCAGCCCAGGAGACCCACTCAGGGAGCTGGTCCGGCCAGGCCGGGGCGCAAGGTGGTCTCGGTGGGAAGAGGGCAGCAGGCCATATGCAGGTGAGGGCGGCCGGTGTGAAGTTCACTTACATCAGGGAACTGCTTTTCTCTAGGAAAATGTTCATTCATGTCGGACGCTATGTTTTCTTTATCATCCAAAGGAATAAGAGAAACCAGGCAACTGCTCAGTGCTCCCGAGATAATAACAAAAAATACTAGAACTGAAAAAACTAGAACTGAAAAGAACTTAACTGTCCACAATTTTTAGCACACTGGCTCTTTCTTGTTACCACAATCTTACTTCTTCAACGTTTCTGGTATCCGTTAAGAAATTACAACTTTTAGGTAATTCTGTATTAAAAGACTTTTTAGTTTCAAAGGCAGCAGTTTATAGCAATGAATCATTGAGTGCTTACTTTCCCTTTGTCTAAGGCTTGTTATGGGTAACATTGCCTACAGTAGGAAAATAATAGGCCACTTCTGTTCACGCAGGATTAACTGCTACAGAAACTTCCAGTCATAAACAAGTAGAAAACCAGACAAAATACATGAAACAAAAGCTTTTAGACACTGGTCACACCAGGCAGTTCAACACGGTCATCCCAGAGATAAAACATTTGAAAAGAACTTCCACGCTCATTCAGAATAAACACTCACAGCAACGGGGAATTTAATGGCATCTTGTTACCCTTACAAAGGGCGCCTGTGAGAAACCTACAGGTGCCGCCGTACCTGATGGTGAAAGATTTAAATCCTTCCCTCTCACCGTCTCTGTGCAACATTATCCTGGAGGTTCTAGCCGGCAAAATAAGACACAAAAGTGTGTGTGTGTGTGTGTGTGTGTATGTGTGTGTGTGTATGTGTGTATCTGGACAGGTAGGCATACACATATAAACTTGTAAGTTGCATAAAATGTATATTACATGTAAATATCATATATGTGGTGTACAAGGGATTGGAAAGCAAAAAGTAACACTCTTTGTTCACAGAGGACGCGAGCCCTCAGCTAGAAAGTCCTAAGGAATCTTCCCAAAAACCCACTAGGATGAATCAGTGAAGTGAGTAAGGTCGTGAAACGCAAGATGAAAAAAAAAATCAAGGACCAAATAGAGACACACACTGTCAGGATAATGCTAATGGCCAAGAAAAGCCAAGTCAATTCAGAAAACTAAAGAAGTTGGAGAAGCCCCACGACATCCCAAGAGTCTCTGCAGTGATTATCAACCAAAGCTGGGTGGTACTTTTCTCCACATCCTCAGCAGCATTTATCTCTTGTCTACTTGGTAACAGCCGTGCTGACAGGTGTGAGGTCACATCTCATTGTAGTTTCTATTCATATGTCCCTGATGATGAGTGATATTAATGTTCCATAATTTATGTATGATTTTATTTCTCACTTATACCTCAGCAAAGCTGAAACAAAAAGAAAATAGTGCAATGGCGCTAACATAATGACGGACATGCAGTTCAGTGAGCCCCAACAGAATCCAGAAATAGACGTATCCAGACATGTGATTTTTCAACAGTTACCAAAGTGATTCACTGCAGAAAAATCATCTTTTTAACAAATGCTTCTGGAAGAAATATTCATGTGGAAAATAACAAAAACAAAAATTTGACCCTTACCTTACATCACATATACAAGTTTACTTGAAATGAATCACTGACCTATATACAAGAGTGAAAACTATATAACATAAGAGAAAATCTTGAGTTAAGCATATTTCTTGGATTAGAATAAAAAACTATAAAGGAAAAAAATGACAAGACAGACTTGATCAAAATTAAATATATTGGCTCTTCAAAAAGACTGTCGAGGAAACAAAAAGACCACAAAGTGAGAGACACAGAGGATTACATATCTAACAAAAAACTTATACCCAAAATATATAAAGCGATCTTACAACTCAATATTAAGATAATGAATATCCCCAACTTAAAAATGGGCAAAATATTGGGACACCTGGGTGGCTCAGTCAATTAGGTGTCTAACTGTTGATTTCGGCTCAGCTCACGACGTCCCGGTTCGCGAGATCGGGTCCTGTGTCAGACTCTGTGCGGACAGCACGGAGCCTACTTGGGGTTCTCTCTCTTCCTCTCTCTGTCCCTGCCCCATGCATTCATTCTCTCTCTCTCTCTCAAAATAAGTAAACAAATAATAAATATAAATAAATAAAATAAACATATATAAACATATATTTATAAAATAATATAAATCGAAATAAATATAAATAAAAATCAGCAAAACATCTGAACAGATGCTTCACAAAAAAAGACCTAGAAACGTCAAACAAATTCAATTCAAAAATAGCCAATGTCTTCAGATATTTGGGAAAGAAATGCAAACTGCAGCTACCATAAGACACCATCCACACCCATTAGAACATAAAGGAAACGGGAAAAATGGGAAGCAACTGGACGCTTGTGAGCTGCTCAAAGTGTGATCTACCCAAGGAACAAAACATCTCTGAGCAACAGAAATGAACAAAGCAGCACACCGGTGACCCAGAGACGCGTTACGCTAAGTGAGGGAAAGCACACACGAACACGACACACCGGATGATGCATCTACCGGAAACCGTGGAAGCAGGACGAAAGGCAGATCGGGGGCTGCCGGGGACTAGCGGCGGGGGACAGAGGGGAGACTGGCTGCACAGGGGGACACGGAGACATTCTACGACGGCAGAAATGTTGACGTGGTGGTGGTCACGTGAAAACTCAATGAGCTATATACTTACAATCGGTCAGATTTACCGTACATAAAATACACCTAATAAGCCGATTAAGCAGAAAGTGATGTCGAGGCTTTAGCTCAGGGTGAAGCCGTTCTTTGCTCCACAGTTGGCTTGTTTTCCCTCAAGACGCCATCCTGACCAGAATGTCCTCTTGACCCCCCCACTTCGGGGCCAGCCGGGGCCCTGGGGAGAAGGGAGGGTTGTGTCCCGCCATCCCCTCTGTCAGTCCCTCTATCACCAACCTGGAAGTCGTCCCTCCGTATTTGCTAAGAACCTCACGACCTGACCAGTTTCATTCCTTTCCCTCGAAGCTGCCTCCAGTCATTCCGTAGGGCTCTGACGTCCACACGGAAGAACACACAGGGCAGAAGACAAGCAAAACCAAAGGAATTTCACAGGGAAGCGTAAAGTCGCTCTGGCAATAGGCTATCAGATTCAGTGAGGGTTTCAGGCAAGATGCAGGGCTGGTAGCATGAGCCAGAGCCCGAATGGAGGCCTAGGAGACAGGTGAGAGCCTCTGTCCCCACCCTTTGTGAATTAACAGGCTCTGAGACACGGCAGCCCTTAGATGTCTGACCAGTGGGTTCAACAGAATCCGGAGGACAGTGTGGGAAGGTCAAAGCCTACTCACCATCGCTACCACAACGTTCTCTAAATTCCCCTACGTGCCCAGTTCTCTGATGCAAGAAAGGAGTTTGTTAGAAGCTGCCCAAGACTGGACTCTTACATGCACACCTTGGAAAACAGGTTGGCAGCTTCTGAAATCCTAGTCCTGGGTATTTACCTAAGACTAAGTATGCAAAACACCAACTTTCCAAGAAACACCAAGCTAGTGGGAAAAAAAAAGGTTTTAAAGTAGAACTGAGACCTTCAATTGCTAAGATTATATGTTTTCTACTACTAGTAGGAAATGGAATCCAGGAGCAAGAGGAGATCAGATAAACAAAATTACAGATGCTTCTGCACATGTAAGTCCAGGTCAATCTTAATGCTGCACTTACACAAGGAAGACTAAAGAATCAGCATGGAAGTCATTACTCTGTAACATCCCTTAATTATAATCAATTATAAAAGTGAATTAAACCTTTATTTGCGGAAGAGCCTGTTGAATTAAAAAACATTGTGACTGTGCTTTTGTGGACATTGGTGAAAGAGCTGGTAATGGAATAATTCCAGAATCGTACCAAGTAGCGATTGGTAGAATAAGTACAGCCCAAGAAGAAATATTTTTTAGAATGGTATTTTCAACAATTTGAGAAAATAGCCACTAAACAGATATAAGAAGTCATTCTTTTTTAAACTTTTTTTTAATGTTTTTATTTATTTCTGAGACAGAGAGAGACAGAGCATGAGCGGGGGAGGGGCAGAGAGCGAGGGAGATACAGAATCCGAAGCAGGCTCCGGGCTCCGAGCCGTGGGCACAGAGCCAGACGCGGGGCTCGAACTCACGGACCGCGAGATCATGACCTGAGCCGAAGTTGGACGCATTTTAATTTAAGAATATGACTTCTTGGGGCTCCTGGGTGGCTCAGTCGGTTGAGCGTCCGACTTTGGCTCAGGTCATGGTCTCGTGGTCTATGGGTTCGAGCCCCGCGTCGGGCTCTGTGCCGACGGCTCGGAGCCCGGAGCCTGCTTCGGATTCTGTATCTCCCTCGCTCTCTGCCCCTCCCCCGCTCATGCTCTGTCTCTCTCTGTCTCAGAAATAAATAAAAACATTTAAAAAATAATAAAATAAAATAATCAAAATGCGTTGAAGACCAATATTATGACCTCTTTCTATTAACACTATAGAAAATTAACCAAAAAAGCTACAGTATTGAGTATCTAGAATTTAAAAGTAAGTATAGCATTTTTTATCTGAGATAAATGATAATAAACTCTTCACCTCTACTAAGAGCCTGGGCCGACACACTTGAGGTCTCTAAACAAACCGGCTGTGGCTCTGGGGCACAGGTGGAGCCAGGATCACAGGTGGATCGGGGGTTTCCAATCTGGCACCGCCATTCGCTTGTCACCAGAGGATCTGCAGCGTTTGGTGCTATTGCGATCTAAATTTTGGAGTTTCCGGTAGTTTCCAAACTTTTTCTAACAGGGCAAGGTTCTCTTTTCAAATAAAATCGCATATGGAATAAACCGACAGATTAAATAAGTGGAAAGAAACACGGTAGCAGATCCTGTAATTGGTTTAGTATCAATCCCAGCCTCCTGTAAGATCTCCTTCCTGCCCCGGAGGTTAAAAACCACGCTGCCAAATTTCCTCGCGCCTGACCAGAGTTACCACTAATGTGAGACTGAGTTCAGAACTGAGTTGACCGGAAGACAGACAGGGGTAAGCTCCCCCCCCTTTTCTGGGAGGATCAAAGCAAAGACACATGGACCTATAGCCACCAGATTCCTGCCTCCCCGGGCTTCCCGGAGCGAAGCAAGTAAAGTAGTTTGCAGTCCCCGGGGGAGGAGGAAACTCTAGGGCCTGGAAGTCTTTCTTGGTCACTCTTCCCACAGTTGGTCCCTTCAGTCCTTCCGATAATTTTTAAGTCGCTCAATATCTTTCTCTCTGTTTAAACTAGCTTAGATTGGTTCCTGTCACCTATAACCAAACCTTGACAGAAGTATTTTATCAGGAAAAATTCACTCTCAAAGTTACAAATTATTACCTATCTCATTATGAAGTCAACAAATGAGAAGAAGCTGTGTGGATGAACATAAAAGTTTGAAACACACATTATGGAAGACACCTGCAGTCTTACATCAGGCTCAGAATTACATTCATTTCTGGATTTTTTTTTCTTCAGGGACCCATAATGGTTCACACAGATAACAAGATACGAGAGAGAAAACACTGTTTTGGAAAGTGTGTGGTTGTCTCATAGACTTCCTTAGAAATTCAAAGTCTCTTGATTGAAATGACTCCTAGAGGGAGAGGGAAGATGGCGGCGTAGGAGGACGCTGGGCTCACCGCGCGTCCTGCTGATCACTTAGATTCCACCTACACCTGCCTAAATAACCCAGAAAACCGCCAGAGGATTAGCAGAACCGAGTCTCTGGAGCCAAGCGCAGACGAGAGGCCCACCCACGGAAGAGGGTAGGAAGGATGGCAGCGAGGCGGTGCGCGCTCCACGGACTGGCGGGAGGCAGCCGGGGCGGAGGGGCGGCTCGCCGGCCAAGCAGAGCTCCGGAGTGTGGCTGGCAAAAGCGGAGGGGCCGGACCGACTGTGTTCCCACAGCAAGCGCGACTTAGCGTCTGGGAGGTCATAAGTTAACAGCTCTGCTCGGAAAGCAGGAAGGCTGGAGGACAAAGGGAGGGAGAGCTGCTGAGCCCCCGGACGACAGAGCTCAGTTTGGTGGGGAACAAAGGCGCTCGCCAGCGCCATCTCCCCCGCCCATCCCCCAGCCAAAATCCCAAAGGGAACCAGTTCCTGCCAGGGAACTTGCTCGCTGCGCACAAACACCCAACTCTGTGCTTCTGCGGAGCCAAACCTCCGG
>NW_026463952.1:0-51227 GCF_027475565.1 Acinonyx jubatus
GAGAGGAAAATGATGTCCGTTGAACGATGCTTTTCCGACAGTGTCTTTTCCCAGTTTAGGCTGACTCGGCATGGAACCTGGAAGCTCACCATGTCATTTCGCAGTCCCGTCTGCAGCTGCCCGAAAGGATTCCTGAGGCCTCCTCGACCAGGGGCCAATCGATTTGTGGGGCCTTGGCATCCAATGTCGGACGTTGCTGGCACCATACCTTGTGCCCTCAATTCAGCCCTTCGGGGAGACCACAGCCCTGATGTGATTTCGGCGCCTGGAGCCTCCTGGTAACCAACCTAAGCCTAACCCCACATCGAACATGGACCCTCCATCAGACCTAAGGCAGCTGGAAACCTAAACAGTCTCTTGAGCCGCCTAGTCGCCTGGGCCCTCACTTCACCCCTGGAGGGAATTCACGAGAGTGGATTCCCTTCGGGGCGGGCAACGTCTCTGTTCCGAACCCCAACCGTATTTAAGGCTCTCTCCCATGGCGTCCTGATAGCAATATTTGATAACACCACGAGCCTCGGTCCACAAGCGGTGCAGGCTCAATCAGTATGAACCTGGAAACTCACCATGTTCTTTCACAGGCCCGGCTGCAGCTGCCTGAGAGGATTCCTGAGTCCTCCCAATCCAGGCGCCCATGGACATCTGTGGCCTTGGCAGCCAAAGCCTGATCCTGACCTGCACCCTCCCTTGTGCCCCCAAATTAGCGCTTCCGGGAGACCCCTGTCCTTCTGTGGTTTCAGCACCTGGAGACTTCTGGGACCTGACCCTAAACCCAACCCTACATCCAACCGGGAACCTCCAACGAAACCTAAGTCTGCCTCGAACCCTAAACCTGCACTTGAGCTGACTTGTGGTTTGGGCCCTCACTTCAGCACTTGAGGGAGATCACGAGACTGGAGTTGCTTCGGTCCTGGTGACATCCCTGGATCGATCCCTCACCCTAGATAAGTCTCTCTCCCCATGTGGTCCCATTCCAACGTCTGAAAATACCATGCGCCTGGGGTCCAGAAACGGTGCAGGCTTACATGGCATGGAACCTGGAATCTCACCATGTCGTTTCCCAGTGCCGGCTGCAGGTGCCCGAGAGGATTCCAGAGGCCTCTTCAACAAAGGGACATCGACGTGTGTGGCCTTGGCAGCGAAAGACTGATCCTCACCGGCACCCTCCCTTGTGCCTTCAATTCAGCCCTTCAGGGAGATCACTGCCTTGATGTGGTTTAGCCGCTGGAGCCTCCTGGGACTTAATCCTAACCTTAACCTTACCCCGAACGGGGACCGTCCACCAAAACCTAAGCCTGCCTGGAACCCTAACCCTCCACTTGAGCCACCTTGTGGCATGGTCCTCCCTTCAGCCCTTGAGGGAGATCACGAGACCGAGGTCGCTTCAGCCCTGGCGACGTCCCTGGTCCGAACCATAACCCTAGCTTAGGCAATGTCCCCATGGGGACCCATTCCAAAATCTGGCAACACCACACGCTAGTGGTTCACAAGCGGTGCAAGCTCACTCGGCATGGAACCTGGAAGCTCACATTTTCGTTTCCCAGGCCCGACTTCAGGGACCCCAAAGGATTCCTGAGTCCTCACTGACCAGGGGCCCATCGACTTGTCTGGCCTTGGCAGCCAAAGACTGATCCTGACCAGCACCCTCCCTTATGCCCTCAACTCAGCCGTTTGTGGAGACCACTGCCCTGCTGTGGGTTTGGCTCCTGGACGCTGGATTTAACCCTAACCCTAATCCTATCCCGGACTAGGACCGTCCACCAAAAGCTAACCCTGCACTAGAGCCGCATTATGGCATGTGTCCTCCCTTCAGCCCTTGAGGGAGATCACGAGACCGAGGTCACTTTGGCCCTGGCAACATTCCTGGACCGAACATGTAAGGGTTAAATTGTACTGTAGGGCTAACGCTTAGCTTGAAAGATAACAACTTTGTTCTGACACTGAAGGTCAATAGATAACAACCTTGCTTTTACTCTTGTAAATCATACTTCATACTCTTGTGAATCAGGCTTTACCAATGAAGGAAACAAAAGCTCAAAAAAGAGCATCAGAGACAAGGTCAAGGAGATCCACAGGTTGCAACTTAGCGGCAGAAAGTCTAAAATAATCACCTCACTTGATAACTGTTTCTGACTCATCTGGCAATTGTTTCTAACTCATCTGGGAACTGTTTCTCTGTTCTGTTCCCAGATAATGATAAAACGATGTGATCGGCTTTAAAAACTCTGTACCCCGGCTGTTCAGGGCCACACTCTTATCAAGAGTTTTGGTCCCGATCGGTCGGCCTTGCCTCTCATTGTAATAAACTTTGTTGCAACTGTCACTGGTGCCCGTAGCATTCTGTTTCAGGAGTTGCATGTATGCAACTTTTGGTGCATTGGCCGGGAAAGTTAAAGGTCTGAAACAGGGCCCTTTCCTCAGATTGCTCCACCGACCCCTGAGAGGAAGCTCGGGATTGGGAGAGGTAAGGAATTCTTGGGGCGCACCATTTGAATGACTCAGGAAGGTCTGTCGGACGTGGCTATAGACCCAGAGTCAGGGATCCTACTGGGACGCTGGTGGACCCCATTTGTTTTGGCTTTTGTCAAGAAGGAACCTATTTTCAGGTGGCTGCCACGGCCTACTGGCCTTGAGATCTCAAACTTTTGTTTTCTCCATGTCTTAATTGTCTTCTTCCTGTTGACTGTGTGTCTTTGTTAATTTTGCCTATCTTTGACATGGGTCAAAATCAGGGTACCCCCACACCTCTGAGTCTCATACTAACCCATTTCCAGGACTATAGGAGAGCTGCCTCAATTTTCAGACTCAACGTTAAGAAGCCAGTCCTTTGAACTCTCTGCGAGGCACAAAGACCAAATCCCATACATTGGGGCATGGAGAACCCTCATTGGAAAACCTCCAGATTGTTGAAAACTTCTTCCTCTTCCCCCTTGCCTCCCTAAAGTACAGGCTTTTAGTACTCAAAGGCAGCCCATCTGGAGCTCAGAATAAGAATCTTGATGGGACTAAGCGGCTGCCCCCTCTGCACTCTTGCCCAGAAACCTTGGCAATGATCTCGTCCCTCTGCTCTGATCTTACAGACATTCCCTTACCAGACCGTGATATCAGCATGTTTTCAGACGGCAGTAATTTTGTATCTCAAGGGCAAAAGTATGCCAGCACTGCAGTGATGACAGACCATGAAGTTTTATGGCAACAGACCCTTCCCCCAGAAACTTCAGCCCAGCACACAGAGCTCATCGCACTAACAAAAGCCCTAAAACTTAGAAGAAACAAGTCAAAAGTGCCTTGGAGCTACCGATCTTGACAGAGCCCTTGTTTCCACCAGAGCCCGGTTACACTCCTAAAGATTTGGAGTGAATTTCAAGAAAAGGGGGAAGATGCCAGGACAGAAGTGGTTTCAGGATCCTGAAGGTAAGATACTCTTACCCGTGGCACTCGGGTGGCGGGAGTGTTGGAGAAAAGAGAGACGCTCTCCTGCTCCAGGAGCCTGTAAATCTGGGACCATTTCAGACCTGAACCCACAAAATCCTTGGAGGAAGACAATGGCTTTCCTTGTTAAATTGGATGAATGCTGTGAATGGAACATCCCTGCCCATCTTCTGAGCTTTTCATGACTCTAAGACACAGGTGACTCAAATGGACAATCCCACAGAGTTAAGCCCATGTTCAGTTTGGGGTTATGGTTTGCCTTCAGTTCCCAGGGCAGCAGAGGCACTGTCTGTGCCCCATCTCCTTCCTCTACCCCTTTGTCACTAAGAAGCAAGGAAAAAAATCTCTGTGAAGGTTGTAATGCTTCTAAGACTGTTGATGAGATGTGTGACTGTTTAAAGTAGATAAAGCTTGTGATTCCCACCCTCCTGTGACATCAACATGCAGCCGCTGGTGATGAGGGAAGGAAGTAATCCATGTTCATATACAGGCTGGGTTGCATAGGTTGCTGGAGGGAATGCCCACGTTGTGCCCAGGCCAGCCCAGTGTGGCTGCGTGTTCGGATCTGCAAGCTTGTGGCCGGCTGACGGTGGGCGTCCTGATTCCGCTGCTAGGCACCGTCACCTACTCCCCATGGCTGTCTGTGCCTCTACGCCAAGCCACCAAGGGCACTTTGTCTTGAGAGAAAAGGAGACGCTAAGCCTGGCAGAGGAAGTGTGTAATTTAGAGGAGGAACCAGGAAGTAGGAGACAGGTGTGTTGAAAGTAGAAAAAGGAAGATGGTGGACAAGAAAAGTGGCAGGATGGGGGCCGGGTCTAGTGTACCGGTGTTGGGAAATCTTAACTGGGCTGGGCTTCCAGCTCTAGGTAAGAACCAGGAAGGCTGGAAAACTGAAGGTGCCATGGCTGGTGCTTAAATTTTCCGGGGTTATATAATGATAAGTGTGGGGGACTCATGGGTGACTTTACAAATGTAGACACAGGGATCAAGAACAAAAACTGGCTCAGAGTTTATTCTCTTGGTCCCCCTGGCTCATATCACTGTAACCACCATAGCTGGGCCACTGCTATTGTTATTTCTAGGGTTAACTATTGGCCCGTACATTATCATTTGATTAGTACAGTTGTCAAAAGGCGGGTTGGTAAAATAAAAATTATAATTAAGGCCAACTATGTCCCCTTAGTTCCTAATGATGAATCAAGGGATTGATTCACTGAGAAGAAAAGGGAGAAATGTAAGGGTTAAATTGTACTGTAAGGCTAACGCTTAGCTTGAAAGATAAAAACTTTGTTCTGACACTGAAGGTCAAAAGATAACAAACTTGCTTTTACTCTTGTAAGTCATACTTCATACTCTTGTGAATCAGGCTTTACCAATGAAGGAAACAAAAGCTCAAAAAAGAGCATCAGAGACAAGGTCAAGGAGATCCACAGGTTGCAACTTAGCGCAGAAAGTCTAAAATAATCACCTCACTCGATAACTGTTTCTGACTCATCTGGCAACTGTTTCTAACTCATCTGGGAACTGTTTCTCTGTTCTGTTCCCAGATAATGATAAAACGATATGATAGGCTTTAAAAACTCTGTACCTCGGCTCTTCGGGGACACACTCTTATGAAGAGTTTTGGTCCCGATCGGCTGACCTTGCCTCTCATTGTAAAAAACTTTGTTGCAACTGTCACTGGTGCCCGTAGCATTCTGTTTCAGGAGTCGCGTGGATGCAACAAACCCTAACCCTACGTAAGGCTTTCTCCCCAAAGGGACCCAATTACAACTTCTGACAACACCATGTGCCTGGGGTCCAGAAGCTGTGCAGACTCACTCGGCATGGAACCTGGAAGCTGACCATGTCGTTTTCCAGGCCCGGCTGCAGCTACCCAGGAGGATTCCAGAGGCCTCCTGACCGGAGGCACATCGACGTGTGTGGCCTTTGCAGCCAAAGACTGATCCTTACCGGCACCCTCCCTTGTGCCCTCAACCTGACCCCTAACCCTAAGCCCTCAGGGAGACCACTGCCCTGCTGTGGGTTCGGCACCTGGACCCTCCTGGGACCTAACCATAACCCTAACCCTACCCCAAAACGGGACCCTCCACAGAAAGCTAAGCCTGCCTCAAACCAAACCCTGCACTTGAGCTGCCTTGTGGCATAAGCCCTCACATCACCCCTCGAGGGAGATCAAGAGATGAAAGTCGCTTCAGCCCTGGCGATGTCCCTGGACCGAACCCTAACCCTACCTAAGGCTTTCTCCCAGTTGTGACCCAATTCCAACTTCTGACAACACCACGCGCCTCGGTCCAGATGCAGTACAGGCTTACTCGGCATGGAACCTGGAAACTCATGATGTCATCTCCCAGCTCGGGTTGCAGCCGCCTGAGAGGATTCCGGAGGCCTCCTCGACAGGGGGCCCATCGACGTGTGTGTCCTTGGCAGCCAAAGACTGATCCTAACAGGCACCCTCCCTTGTGACCTCAACTCAGCCCATCGGGGAGACCACTGCCCTGCTGTGGGTTCGAAGCCAGGAGCCTCCTGGGACCTATCCCTAAACCTAACCCTACCCCGCAACGGGACCCTCCACTGAAACCTAAGCCTGACTGGAACCCTAACCCTGCACTTGAGCCATCTTGTGGCATGGGCCTTCACTTCAGCCCTCAAAGGAGATCATGAGACCGGAGTCGCTTCGGCCCTGGCGACGTCCCTGGTCCGAACCCTGACCCTAGCTAAGGCTCTATCCTCACGGGGACCCAAATCCAATGCCTGACAACACCACACACCTGTGATCCAGAAGCAATGCAGGCTCACTGAGCATGTAGCCTGGGAGCTCACCATGTCTTTTCCCAGGCCGGGCAGCAGCTGCCCGAGAGGATTCCAGAGGCCTCCTCGACTGGGGACCCATCGAAATGTGTTTCCATGGCAGGCAAGACTGACACTGGACGGCACCCTCCCTTGTACACTCAACTCAACCATTCAGGGAGACCACTGCCCTGTTGTCGGTTCAGAGCCAGGAGCCTCCTTAGACCTGACCCTAACCCTAACCCTACCCAGAAACGGGACCCTCCACCGAAACCTAAGCCTGCCAGAAACCCTAAACCTGCACTTGAGCCGTCATGGGGCATGGGCACTCACTTCAGCCCTCAAAGGAGATCACGACACCGTAATCGCTTCGGCCCTGGTGACGTCCCTGGTCCGAACCCTAACCCTAGCTAAGGTTTTCTCCCCATGGGGACCCAATTCCAACGTCTCACAACACCACGCACCTGGGGGACAGAAGTGGTACAGGCTCACTCGGCAGGGAACCTGGAAGCACAACATGTCATTTCCCAGGTCAGGCTGCAGCTGCCCGAGAGGATTCCGGAGGCCTCCTCGACCGGGGGCCATTGACGTGTGTGGCCTTGGCAGCCAAAGACAGATCCTGACCGGCACCCTCCCTTGTGCCCTCAACTCAGCCCGTTGGGGAGACCACTGCCCTGCTGTGGGTTCAGCGCCAGGAGCCTCCTGGGACATAACCCTAACCATAACCCTACCTCGCACAGGGACCCTCCACCAAAACCGAAGCCTGCCTCGAAACAAAACCCTGCACTTGAGCCACCTTGTGGCATGGGCCTTCACTTCAAACCTCAAAGGAGATCACGAGACCAGAGTCGCTTCGACCCTGGCCACGTCCCTGGTCTGAACCCTAAACCTAGCTCTCTCCCCATGGGGACACAATTCCAACGTCTCACAACACCACACACCTTGGATCCAGAAGCTGTGCAGGCTCATTTGAAATGGAACATGGAAACTCACCATGTCATTTCCCAGGACGGGCTGCAGCTGCCCAAAAGGAATCCAGAGGCCTCCTAGATCAGGGGCCCATCGACGTGTGTGTCCTTGACAGCCAAAGACTGATCCTGACTGGCAAACTCCCTTGTGCCCTCAACTCATCCCTCCAGGGAGACACTGCCTTGCTGCGGGTCGGTGCCTGGAACCTCCAGGGACCTAACCCTAATCCTAACCCTACCCAGAACCAGGCCCCTCCACCGAAACCTAAGCCTGCGTCGAACCCTAACCCTTCACTCCAGCCGCCTTCTGGCATGGGCCCTCACTTCAGACCTCGAGGGAGATCACGAGACCAGAGTCGCTTCTGCCGTGGTGACGTCCCTGGACCTAACCCTAACCCTAGCTAAGGCTCTCTCCCCATGGGGACCCAATTCCAACGTCTGAAACACCACGTGCCTGGGGTCCAGAAGCAGTGCAGGCTGACTGGGCATGGAACCAGGAAGCTCACCATTTCGTTTCCCAGGCCCGGATGCAGCTGCACTAGAGGACTCCGGAGGCATCCTCAACCAGAGGCCCATCGGGGTGTGTGGCCTAGGCAACCAAAGAAGGATCCTGACCGGCACCCTCACTTGTGCCCACAACTCAGCCCTTTGGAGAGACCACGGCCCTGCTGTGGGTTCGGCACCTGGAGCCTCCAGGGACCATAACATAACCCTAACCATAACCTGAACCGGGCCCCTCCGCCGACTCCTAAGCCTACCTCGAACACTAACCCTGCACTTGAGCCGCCTTGCTGCATGGGCCCTCACTTCAACCCTCGAGGGAGATCATGAGACCAGAGTCTCTTCAACCATGGCGACGTCCCTGAACCGAACCCTAACCCTACCTAAGGCTCTCTCCCCATTGGGACACAATTCCAAAGTCTGACAACACCACGCGCCTGGGGTCCAGAGGCGGTGCAGGCTGACACAGCATGGAACCTAGAAGCTCACCATGTCGTTTCCCAGGCCAGTTGCAGCTTCCCGAGAGGACTCCGGAGGCCTCCTCGACCAGTGGCGCAATCACGTGTGGCTGTGGCAGCCAAAGACGGATCCTGACCGGCACCCTCCCTTGTGCCCTCAACTGAGCCCTTCGGGGAGACCATGGCCCTGTTGCGGGTCGCGGTCTGGAGCATCCAGGGACCTAATGCTACCCCTAACCCTACCTTGACCGGGCACCTCCACCGAAACATAAGCCTGTGTCGAACCCTACCCTGCATTCAGGCCGCCTTCTGCAATGGGCCCTCACTTCAGTCCTCCAGGGAGATCACAAGACCGGAGTCGCTTCGGGCCTGGCGACGTACCATGACTGAACCCTAACCCTAGCTAAGTCGCTCTCCCCATGGGGACTCAATTCCAACGTGTGACAACACCACGCACCTGGGGTCCAGAAGCGGTGCAGGCTGACTCTGCATGGAACATAGAAGCTCACCAGGTCGTTTCCCAGGCCGGGCTGCAGCTGCCTGAGAGGATTCTGGAGGCCGCCTAGACCAGGGGCCCAACGACGAGTGTGGCCCAGGCAGCCAAAGAAGGATCCTGACCGGCACCCTCCCTTGTGCCCTCAACTCAGCCCTTCAGGGAGACCACTGAACTGCTGTGGGTTCAGCGCCTGGAGCTTCCAAGGACCTAACCATAACCGCAACCGTACCCCAAACTGGGACCCTCCATCGATACCTACCCTGCGTCTAAACCTAATCCTGCACTTGAGCACACTTGTGACATGGACCCTCACGTCAGCCCACGAGGGAGATCATGAAACCACTGTCGCTTCGGCCCTGGTGACGTCCCTGGGCCAAACCCTAACCCTAGCTAAGGCCCTTTCCTCATGGGGACCCAATTCTAATGACTGACAACTGTACCACGATACTGCGGTACAGAAGCGGTGAAAGCTCACCCGTCATGGAACCTGGAAGTTCACCATGTCGTTTCCCAGGCCAGGCTACAGCTGCCCGAGAGGATTCCGGAGGCCACCTCGACAAGGGGCCCATCGATGAGTGTGGCCTCGGCAGCCAAAGAAGGATCCTGACCGGCACCCTCTCTTGTGCATTCAACTCAGCCCTTCGGGGAGAACACTGCCCTGCTGTGGGCCCGCCGCCTGGAGCTTCCAGGGACCTAACCATAACCTTAACCCTACCCCGACCCGGGACCCTCCATCGATACCTAAGCCTGCCTCTAAACCTAAACCTGCACTTGAGCAGCCTTGTGACATGGACCCTCACGTCAGACCTCGAGGGAGATCATAAAACCACAGTCGCTTTGGCCCTGGCAACGTCCCTGGATCGAACCCTAACCCTAGCTAAGGCCCTTTCCCAATGCGGACCCAATTCCAACGTCTGACAACACCACGCGCCTGGGGTCGAGAAGAGGTGCAGGCAGACTCAGAATGCAACCTGGAAGCTCACCATGTCGTTTCGCAGGCCCGGCTGCAGCTGCCCAAGATGATTTCGGAGACCTCCTTGACCAGGGGCCGATCGATGTGTGTGGCCTTGGCAGCCAAACACGGATCCTGACCGGCACCCTCCCTTGTGCCCTCACTGAGCCCTTCGGGGAGACCATTGCCCTGCTGTGTGTTCGGTGTGCCTGGAGCCTCCTGGGACCTAACCCTAACCCTAACCCTACCCTGAACTGGGACCCTACACTGAAACCCAAGCCTGTCTCGATCCTAAACCCTGCAATTGAGCCGCCTTCTGGCATGGGCCCTCACCTCAGCCCTCAACGGAGATCATGAGACCAGAGTCCCTTCAGCCCGGGCGAACCCCTGGAATGAACCCTAACCCTAGCTCAGGTGATCTCACCATGGGGACCCAATTCCAACGTATGACAACACCACGCACATGGTGTCGAGAAGTGTTGCAGGCTGAATCGGCATGGAATCTGGAAGCTCACCATGTCGTTCCCCAGGCCCAGCTGCAGCTGCCCAAGAGGATTCCTGAGGCCTCCTCAACCAGGGGCCCGTTGACATGTGGGGCCTTGGCTGCCAAAGACGGATCCTGACAGGCACTGTCCCTACTGCCCTCAACTCAGCCTTTCCGGGACACCACTGCCCTGCTGTTGGATCTGCGCATGGAGCCTCCTGGGACGTAACCGTAACAATAACCCAACCCCGATCCAGGCCCCTCCACCGAAACCTAAGCCTGCCTCCCACCCTAACTCTGCAATTGAGCTGCCTTCTGGCATGGGCCTTCACTTCAGCCTCGAGGGAGATCACGAGACCGGAGTCGCTTCGGTCCTGGCAACATCCCTGTGACCGAACCCTAACCATAGCTAATGCCCTCTCCCCATGGGGACCCAATTCCAACGTCTGACAACACCGGCGCTGGGGTCCAGAAGGGGTGCAGCCTGACTCGGCATGGAACCTGGAAGCTCACCATGTCGTTCCCCAGGCCTAGCTGCAGCTGTCCGAGAGGATTCTGGAGACCTCCTCGGCCAGGGGCGCAATCACGTGCGTGGCCTTGGCAGATAAAAACGGATCCTTACCGGGACCATCCCTTGTGCCCTCAACTCAGCCCATCTGGGAGACCACTGACCTGCCGTGGGTTCGGCGCCTGGAGACTCCTGGGACCTAACACTAACCCTAACCCTACCCCCATCCGGGACCCTCCAGTGAAACCTAAGCCTGCCTCCAACCCTAACCCTGCATTTGAGCCGCCTTCTGGCATGGGCCCTCACTTCAGCCCTCGAGGGAGATCACCGGGCCGGAGTCGCTTCGGCCCCAGTGACGTCCCTGGACCGAACCCTAACCCTAGCTAAAGCTCTCTCTTCCCATGGGGTCCCAATTCCAACCTCTGACAACACCACGTGCCTGGTGTCCAGAAGCGGTGCAGGCTGACTCGGCATGGAACCTGGAAGCTCACCATGTCGTTTCCCAGTCCGGGCTGCAGCTGCCCGTGAGGATTCCGGAGGCCTCCTCGTCCAGGGGCCCAATCACGTGCGTGGCTTTGGCAGATAAAGAAGGAAACTTACCGGGACCAACCTTTGTGCCCTCAACTCAGCCCATCTGGGAGACCTATGCCCTGCCGTGGGTTTGGCGCCAGGAGCCTCCTGGGACCTAACCCTAACCTTAACCCTACCCCAATCCGGGACCCTCCACCGAAACCTCAGCCTGCCTCGAAACCTAACGCTGCATTTGAGCCGCCTTCTGTCATGGGCCCTTACTTCAGCCCTCGAGGGAGATCAGGAGACCAGAGTCACTTCTTCCCTGGCGACATCCCTGGACCGAACCGTAACCTTAGCTAAAGCTCTTTATTCCCTAGGGGACCCAATTCCAACCTCTGACAAGACCACGCACCTGGGGTCCTGAAGCGGGGCAGGCTGACTCAGCATGGAACCTGGAAACTCACCATGTCGTTTCCCAGGCCGGATGCAACTGCACTAGAGGACTCCAGAGGCATCCTCAACCAGGGGCCCATCGGGGTGTGTGGCCTAGGCAGCCAAAGACGGATCCTGAGCGGCACCCTCCCTTGTGCCCTCAATTCAGCCCTTCGGAGAGACCATTGCCCTGCTGTGGGTTCGGCACCTGGAGCCTATAGGGACCATACCATAACCCTAACTATAACCTGAACCGGGCCCGTCCGCCGACTCCTAAACCTACCTCGAACACTAACCCTGCACTTGAGCCGCCTTGCTGCATGGGCCCTCACTTCAGCCCTCGAGGGAGATCACGAGACCGGAGTCTCTTCAACCATGCGACGTCCCTGAACCGAAACCTAACCGTACCTAAGGCTCTCTCCCCATTGGGACACAATTCCAAAGTCTGACAACACCACGCGCCTGGGGTCCAGAAGCGGTGCAGGCTGACTCTGCATGGAACATAGAAGCTCACCAGGTCGTTTCCCAGGACTGGCTGCAGCTGCCCGAGAGGATTCCGGAAGCCGCCTAGACCAGGGGCCCATCGACGAGTGTGGCCCAGGCAGCCAAAGAAGGATCCTGACCGGCACCCTCCCTTGTGCCCTCAACTCAGCCCTTCGGGGAGACCACTGAACTGCTGTGGGTTCAGCGCCTGGAGCTTCCAAGGACCTAACCATAACCGCAACCGTACCCCGAACTGGGACCCTCCATCGATACCTAAGCCTGCGTCTAAACCTAATCCTGCACTTGAGCACACTTGTGACATGGACCCTCATGTCAGCCCACGAGGGAGATCATGAAACCACTGTCGCTTCGGCCCTGGTGACGTCCCTGGGCCGAACCCTAACCCTAGCTAAGGCCCTTTCCCCATGGGGACCCAATTCTAATGACTGACAACTGTACCACGATACTGCGGTACAGAAGCGGTGAAGGCTCACCCGTCATGGAACCTGGAAGTTCACCATGTCGTTTCCCAGGCCAGGCTACAGCTGCCCGAGAGGATTCCGGAGGCCACCTCGACAAGGGGCCCATCGATGAGTGTGGCCTCGGCAGCCAAAGAAGGATCCTGACCGGCACCCTCTCTTGTGCATTCAACTCAGCCCTTCGGGGAGAACACTGCCCTGCTGTGGGCCCGCCGCCTGGAGCTTCCAGGGACCTAACCATAACCTTAACCCTACCCCGACCCGGGACCCTCCATCGATACCTAAGCCTGCCTCTAAACCTAAACCTGCACTTGAGCAGCCTTGTGACATGGACCCTCACGTCAGACCTCGAGGGAGATCATAAAACCACAGTCGCTTTGGCCCTGGCAACGTCCCTGGATCGAACCCTAACCCTAGCTAAGGCCCTTTCCCAATGCGGACCCAATTCCAACGTCTGACAACACCACGCGCCTGGGGTCCAGAAGAGGTGCAGGCTGACTCAGAAGGGAACCTGGAAGCTCACCATGTCGTTTCGCAGGCCCGGCTGCAGCGGCCCAAGATGATTTCGGAGACCTCCTTGACCAGGGGCCGATCGATGTGTGTGGCCTTGGCAGCCAAACACGGATCCTGACCGGCACCCTCCCTTGTGCCCTCACTGAGCCCTTCAGGGAGACCATTGCCCTGCTGTGTGTTCGGTGCCTGGAGCCTCCTGGGACCTAACCCTAACCCTAAACCAACCCCAAACTGGGACCCTACACTGAAACCCAAGCCTGTCTCAATCCCCAACCCCGCAATTGAGCCGCCTTCTGGCATGGGCCCTCACTTCAGCCCTCGAGGGGGATCACGAGACCAGAGACGCTTCAGCCCGGGTGAATCCCGGGAACGAACCCTAACCCTAGCTCAGGTTATCTCGCCATGGGGACCCAATTCCAACGTATGACAACACCACGTGCATGGTGTCCAGAAGTGTTGCAGGCTGAATCGGCATGGAATCTGGAAGCTCAACATGTCGTTCCCCAGGCCCGGCTGCAGCTGCCCAAGAGGATTCCTGAGGCCTCCTCAACCAGGGGCCCATTGACGTGTGGGGCCTTGGCTGCCAAAGACGGATCCTGATAGGCACTGTCCCTAGTGCCCTCAACTCAGCCTTTCGAGGACACCACTTCCCTGCTGTTGGATCTGCGCCTGGAGCCTCCTGGGACGTAACCCTAACAATAACCCTACCCCGTTTCAGGCCCCTCCACTGACACCTAAGCCTGCCTCCTACCCTAAATCTGCAATTGCGCTGACTTCTGGCATGGGCCCTCACTTCAGCCTCGAGGGAGGTCACGAGACCGGAGTCGCTTCGGTCCTGGAGACGTCCCTGGACCGAATCCTAACCCTAGCTAATGCCCTCTCCCCATGGGGACCCAATTCCAACGTCTGACAACACCACGTGCCTGGTGTCCAGAAGCGGTGCAGGCTGACTCGGCATGGAACCTGGAAGCTCACCATGTCGTTTCCCAGTCTGGGCTGCAGCTGCCCAAAGGATTCCGGAGGCCTCCTCGACCAGGGGCCCAAACACGTGCGTGGCTTTGGCAGATAAAGAAGGATCCTTACCGGGACCAACCCTTGTGCCCTCAACTCAGCCCATCTGGGGGACCTATGCCCTGCTGTGGGTTTGGCGCCTGGAGCCTGCTGGGACCTAACCCTAACCCTAACCCTAACCCTACACGGCTCCGGGACCCTCCAGTGAAACCTAAGCCTGCCTCGAACCGTAAACATGCAAATGAGCCGCCTTCTGGCATGGGCCTTACTTCAGCCCTCGAGGGAGATCACCTGACCAGAGTCGCTTCAGCCCTGGCGGGATCACCGGAATGAACCCTAACCCTAGCTCAGGCTCTCTCACCATGTGGCCCCAATTCCGACGTCTGACAACACCACGTTCCTAGGGCCCAGAAACAGTGCAGGCTGACTCGGCATGGAACCTGGAAGCTCACCCTGTTTTCCCAGGCCCGGCTGCAGCTGACCGAGAGAATTCCGAAGGCCTCCTCAACCTGGGGCCGATCAACGTGTGTGGCCTTTACAGCAAAAGACGGATCCTGACCGGCACCCTCCTTTGTGCCCTTACCTCAGCCCTTCGGGGAGACCAAAGCCCTGCCATGGGTTCGGCGCCTGGAGCCTCCTGGGACCTAACCCTAACCCTAACGCTACACCGATCCGGGACCCTCCACCGAAACCTAAGCCTGCCTCGAACTCTAACCCTGCAATTGAGCCGCCTTCTGGCATGGGCCTTACTTCAGCCCTCGAGGGAGATCACGTGACCGGAGTCGCCTCAGTCCTGCGAGGTCGCTGGATCGAACCCTAAGCCTAGCTCAGGCTGTATCCCCATGGGAACCCAATTCCGAAGTGTGACAACACCACACGCCTGGGGTCCAGAAGCAGTGCAGACTGACTCGGCATGGAACCTGGAAGCTCACCATGTCATTTCCCAGGTCTAGCTGCAGCTGTCCGAGAGGATTCCGGAGACCTCCTCGGCCAGGGGCACAATCACGTGTGTGGCCTTGGCACATAAAAACGCATCCTATCCAGCACCATCCCTTGAGCCCTCAACTCAGCCCATCTGGGAGACCACTGACCTGCCATGGGTTCGGTGCCTGGAGACTCCAGGGACCTAACACTAACCCTAACCCTACCCAGAACCGGGACCCTCCACGGAAACCTAAGCCTGTCTCCAACCCTACCCCTGCATTAGAGCCGCCTTCTGGCATGGGCCCTCACCTCAGCCCTCGAGGGAGATCACCGGACCGGAGTCGCTTCGGCCCCGGTGACGTCCCTGGACCGAACCCTAACCCTAGCTAAAGCTCTCTCTTCCTATGGGGACCCAATTCGAACCTCTGACAACACCACGTGCCTGGTGTCCAGAAGCGGTGCAGGCTGACTCGGCATGGAACCTGGAAGCTCACCATGACGTTTCCCAGTCCGGGCTGCAGCTGCCCGTGAGGATTCCGGAGGCCTCCTCACCCAGGGGCCCAATCACGTGCGTGACTTTGGCAGATAAAGAAGGAAACTTACCGGGACCAACCCTTGTGCCCTCAACTCAGCCCACCTGGGAGACCTATGCCCTGCCGTGGGTTTGGCGCCAGGAGCCTCCTGGGACCTAACCCTAACCCTAACCCTACCCCAATCCGGGACCCTCCACCGATACCTCAGCCTGCCTCGAAACCTAATGCTGCATTTGAGCCGCCTTCTGGCATGGGCCCTCACTTCAGCCCTCGAGGGAGATCAGGAGACCAGAGTCACTTCTTCCCTGGCGACATCCCTGGACCGAACCGTAACCTTAGCTAAAGCTCTTTATTCCCTAGGGGACCCAATTCCAACCTCTGACAAGACCACGCGCCTGGGGTCCTGAAGCGGGGCAGGCTGACTCAGCATGGAACCTGGAAGCTCACCATGTCGTTTCCCAGGCCGGATGCAACTGCACTAGAGGACTCCGGAGGCATCCTCAACCAGGGGCCCATCGGGGTGTGTGGCCTAAGCAGCCAAAGATGGATCCTGAGCGGCACCCTCCCTTGTGCCCTCAACTGAGCCCTTCGGGGAGACCACGACCCTGTTGCGGGTCGCGGTCTGGAGCATCCAGGGCCCTAATGCTACCCCTAAACCTACCTTAACCGGGCCGCTCCACTGAAACATAAGACTGCGTCGAACCCTACCTCTGCATTCCAGCTGCCTTCTGCAATGGGCCCTCACTTCAGTCCTCCAGGGAGATCACAAGACCGGAGTCTCTTTGGGCCTGGCGACGTACCTTGACTGAACCCTAACCCTAGCTAAGTCGCTCTCCCCATGGGGACTCAATTCCAACGTGTGACAAAACCAGGCGCCCAGGGTCCAGAAGCAGTGCAGGCTGACTCTGCATAGAACATAGAAGCTCACCAGGTCGTTTCCCAGGACTGGCTGCAGCTGCCCGAGAGGATTCTGGAGGCCGCCTAGACCAGGGGCCCATCGACGAGTGTGGCCTTGGCAGCCAAACACGGATCCTGACCGGCACCCTCCCTTGTGCCCTCACTGAGCCCTTCGGGGAGACCATTGCCCTGCTGTGTGTTCGGTGTGCCTGGAGCCTCCTGGGACCTAACCCTAACCCTAACCCTACCCTGAACTGGGACCCTACACTGAAACCCAAGCCTGTCTCGATCCTAAACCCTGCAATTGAGCCGCCTTCTGGCATGGGCCCTCACCTCAGCCCTCAACGGAGATCATGAGACCAGAGTCCCTTCAGCCCGGGCGAACCCCTGGAATGAACCCTAACCCTAGCTCAGGTGATCTCACCATGGGGACCCAATTCCAACGTATGACAACACCACGCACATGGTGTCGAGAAGTGTTGCAGGCTGAATCGGCATGGAATCTGGAAGCTCACCATGTCGTTCCCCAGGCCCAGCTGCAGCTGCCCAAGAGGATTCCTGAGGCCTCCTCAACCAGGGGCCCGTTGACATGTGGGGCCTTGGCTGCCAAAGACGGATCCTGACAGGCACTGTCCCTACTGCCCTCAACTCAGCCTTTCCGGGACACCACTGCCCTGCTGTTGGATCTGCGCATGGAGCCTCCTGGGACGTAACCGTAACAATAACCCAACCCCGATCCAGGCCCCTCCACCGAAACCTAAGCCTGCCTCCCACCCTAACTCTGCAATTGAGCTGCCTTCTGGCATGGGCCTTCACTTCAGCCTCGAGGGAGATCACGAGACCGGAGTCGCTTCGGTCCTGGCAACATCCCTGTGACCGAACCCTAACCATAGCTAATGCCCTCTCCCCATGGGGACCCAATTCCAACGTCTGACAACACCGGCGCTGGGGTCCAGAAGGGGTGCAGCCTGACTCGGCATGGAACCTGGAAGCTCACCATGTCGTTCCCCAGGCCTAGCTGCAGCTGTCCGAGAGGATTCTGGAGACCTCCTCGGCCAGGGGCGCAATCACGTGCGTGGCCTTGGCAGATAAAAACGGATCCTTACCGGGACCATCCCTTGTGCCCTCAACTCAGCCCATCTGGGAGACCACTGACCTGCCGTGGGTTCGGCGCCTGGAGACTCCTGGGACCTAACACTAACCCTAACCCTACCCCCATCCGGGACCCTCCAGTGAAACCTAAGCCTGCCTCCAACCCTAACCCTGCATTTGAGCCGCCTTCTGGCATGGGCCCTCACTTCAGCCCTCGAGGGAGATCACCGGGCCGGAGTCGCTTCGGCCCCAGTGACGTCCCTGGACCGAACCCTAACCCTAGCTAAAGCTCTCTCTTCCCATGGGGTCCCAATTCCAACCTCTGACAACACCACGTGCCTGGTGTCCAGAAGCGGTGCAGGCTGACTCGGCATGGAACCTGGAAGCTCACCATGTCGTTTCCCAGTCCGGGCTGCAGCTGCCCGTGAGGATTCCGGAGGCCTCCTCGTCCAGGGGCCCAATCACGTGCGTGGCTTTGGCAGATAAAGAAGGAAACTTACCGGGACCAACCTTTGTGCCCTCAACTCAGCCCATCTGGGAGACCTATGCCCTGCCGTGGGTTTGGCGCCAGGAGCCTCCTGGGACCTAACCCTAACCTTAACCCTACCCCAATCCGGGACCCTCCACCGAAACCTCAGCCTGCCTCGAAACCTAACGCTGCATTTGAGCCGCCTTCTGTCATGGGCCCTTACTTCAGCCCTCGAGGGAGATCAGGAGACCAGAGTCACTTCTTCCCTGGCGACATCCCTGGACCGAACCGTAACCTTAGCTAAAGCTCTTTATTCCCTAGGGGACCCAATTCCAACCTCTGACAAGACCACGCACCTGGGGTCCTGAAGCGGGGCAGGCTGACTCAGCATGGAACCTGGAAACTCACCATGTCGTTTCCCAGGCCGGATGCAACTGCACTAGAGGACTCCAGAGGCATCCTCAACCAGGGGCCCATCGGGGTGTGTGGCCTAGGCAGCCAAAGACGGATCCTGAGCGGCACCCTCCCTTGTGCCCTCAATTCAGCCCTTCGGAGAGACCATTGCCCTGCTGTGGGTTCGGCACCTGGAGCCTATAGGGACCATACCATAACCCTAACTATAACCTGAACCGGGCCCGTCCGCCGACTCCTAAACCTACCTCGAACACTAACCCTGCACTTGAGCCGCCTTGCTGCATGGGCCCTCACTTCAGCCCTCGAGGGAGATCACGAGACCGGAGTCTCTTCAACCATGCGACGTCCCTGAACCGAAACCTAACCGTACCTAAGGCTCTCTCCCCATTGGGACACAATTCCAAAGTCTGACAACACCACGCGCCTGGGGTCCAGAAGCGGTGCAGGCTGACTCTGCATGGAACATAGAAGCTCACCAGGTCGTTTCCCAGGACTGGCTGCAGCTGCCCGAGAGGATTCCGGAAGCCGCCTAGACCAGGGGCCCATCGACGAGTGTGGCCCAGGCAGCCAAAGAAGGATCCTGACCGGCACCCTCCCTTGTGCCCTCAACTCAGCCCTTCGGGGAGACCACTGAACTGCTGTGGGTTCAGCGCCTGGAGCTTCCAAGGACCTAACCATAACCGCAACCGTACCCCGAACTGGGACCCTCCATCGATACCTAAGCCTGCGTCTAAACCTAATCCTGCACTTGAGCACACTTGTGACATGGACCCTCATGTCAGCCCACGAGGGAGATCATGAAACCACTGTCGCTTCGGCCCTGGTGACGTCCCTGGGCCGAACCCTAACCCTAGCTAAGGCCCTTTCCCCATGGGGACCCAATTCTAATGACTGACAACTGTACCACGATACTGCGGTACAGAAGCGGTGAAGGCTCACCCGTCATGGAACCTGGAAGTTCACCATGTCGTTTCCCAGGCCAGGCTACAGCTGCCCGAGAGGATTCCGGAGGCCACCTCGACAAGGGGCCCATCGATGAGTGTGGCCTCGGCAGCCAAAGAAGGATCCTGACCGGCACCCTCTCTTGTGCATTCAACTCAGCCCTTCGGGGAGAACACTGCCCTGCTGTGGGCCCGCCGCCTGGAGCTTCCAGGGACCTAACCATAACCTTAACCCTACCCCGACCCGGGACCCTCCATCGATACCTAAGCCTGCCTCTAAACCTAAACCTGCACTTGAGCAGCCTTGTGACATGGACCCTCATGTCAGACCTCGAGGGAGATCATAAAACCACAGTCGCTTCGGCCCTGGCAACGTCCCTGGATCGAACCCTAACCCTAGCTAAGGCCCTTTCCCAATGCGGACCCAATTCCAACGTCTGACAACACCACGCGCCTGGGGTCCAGAAGAGGTGCAGGCTGACTCAGAAGGGAACCTGGAAGCTCACCATGTCGTTTCGCAGGCCCGGCTGCAGCGGCCCAAGATGATTTCGGAGACCTCCTTGACCAGGGGCCGATCGATGTGTGTGGCCTTGGCAGCCAAACACGGATCCTGACCGGCACCCTCCCTTGTGCCCTCACTGAGCCCTTCAGGGAGACCATTGCCCTGCTGTGTGTTCGGTGCCTGGAGCCTCCTGGGACCTAACCCTAACCCTAAACCAACCCCAAACTGGGACCCTACACTGAAACCCAAGCCTGTCTCAATCCCCAACCCCGCAATTGAGCCGCCTTCTGGCATGGGCCCTCACTTCAGCCCTCGAGGGGGATCACGAGACCAGAGACGCTTCAGCCCGGGTGAATCCCGGGAACGAACCCTAACCCTAGCTCAGGTTATCTCGCCATGGGGACCCAATTCCAACGTATGACAACACCACGTGCATGGTGTCCAGAAGTGTTGCAGGCTGAATCGGCATGGAATCTGGAAGCTCAACATGTCGTTCCCCAGGCCCGGCTGCAGCTGCCCAAGAGGATTCCTGAGGCCTCCTCAACCAGGGGCCCATTGACGTGTGGGGCCTTGGCTGCCAAAGACGGATCCTGATAGGCACTGTCCCTAGTGCCCTCAACTCAGCCTTTCGAGGACACCACTTCCCTGCTGTTGGATCTGCGCCTGGAGCCTCCTGGGACGTAACCCTAACAATAACCCTACCCCGTTTCAGGCCCCTCCACTGACACCTAAGCCTGCCTCCTACCCTAAATCTGCAATTGCGCTGACTTCTGGCATGGGCCCTCACTTCAGCCTCGAGGGAGGTCACGAGACCGGAGTCGCTTCGGTCCTGGAGACGTCCCTGGACCGAATCCTAACCCTAGCTAATGCCCTCTCCCCATGGGGACCCAATTCCAACGTCTGACAACACCACGTGCCTGGTGTCCAGAAGCGGTGCAGGCTGACTCGGCATGGAACCTGGAAGCTCACCATGTCGTTTCCCAGTCTGGGCTGCAGCTGCCCAAAGGATTCCGGAGGCCTCCTCGACCAGGGGCCCAAACACGTGCGTGGCTTTGGCAGATAAAGAAGGATCCTTACCGGGACCAACCCTTGTGCCCTCAACTCAGCCCATCTGGGGGACCTATGCCCTGCTGTGGGTTTGGCGCCTGGAGCCTGCTGGGACCTAACCCTAACCCTAACCCTAACCCTACACGGCTCCGGGACCCTCCAGTGAAACCTAAGCCTGCCTCGAACCGTAAACATGCAAATGAGCCGCCTTCTGGCATGGGCCTTACTTCAGCCCTCGAGGGAGATCACCTGACCAGAGTCGCTTCAGCCCTGGCGGGATCACCGGAATGAACCCTAACCCTAGCTCAGGCTCTCTCACCATGTGGCCCCAATTCCGACGTCTGACAACACCACGTTCCTAGGGCCCAGAAACAGTGCAGGCTGACTCGGCATGGAACCTGGAAGCTCACCCTGTTTTCCCAGGCCCGGCTGCAGCTGACCGAGAGAATTCCGAAGGCCTCCTCAACCTGGGGCCGATCAACGTGTGTGGCCTTTACAGCAAAAGACGGATCCTGACCGGCACCCTCCTTTGTGCCCTTACCTCAGCCCTTCGGGGAGACCAAAGCCCTGCCATGGGTTCGGCGCCTGGAGCCTCCTGGGACCTAACCCTAACCCTAACGCTACACCGATCCGGGACCCTCCACCGAAACCTAAGCCTGCCTCGAACTCTAACCCTGCAATTGAGCCGCCTTCTGGCATGGGCCTTACTTCAGCCCTCGAGGGAGATCACGTGACCGGAGTCGCCTCAGTCCTGCGAGGTCGCTGGATCGAACCCTAAGCCTAGCTCAGGCTGTATCCCCATGGGAACCCAATTCCGAAGTGTGACAACACCACACGCCTGGGGTCCAGAAGCAGTGCAGACTGACTCGGCATGGAACCTGGAAGCTCACCATGTCATTTCCCAGGTCTAGCTGCAGCTGTCCGAGAGGATTCCGGAGACCTCCTCGGCCAGGGGCACAATCACGTGTGTGGCCTTGGCACATAAAAACGCATCCTATCCAGCACCATCCCTTGAGCCCTCAACTCAGCCCATCTGGGAGACCACTGACCTGCCATGGGTTCGGTGCCTGGAGACTCCAGGGACCTAACACTAACCCTAACCCTACCCAGAACCGGGACCCTCCACGGAAACCTAAGCCTGTCTCCAACCCTACCCCTGCATTAGAGCCGCCTTCTGGCATGGGCCCTCACCTCAGCCCTCGAGGGAGATCACCGGACCGGAGTCGCTTCGGCCCCGGTGACGTCCCTGGACCGAACCCTAACCCTAGCTAAAGCTCTCTCTTCCTATGGGGACCCAATTCGAACCTCTGACAACACCACGTGCCTGGTGTCCAGAAGCGGTGCAGGCTGACTCGGCATGGAACCTGGAAGCTCACCATGACGTTTCCCAGTCCGGGCTGCAGCTGCCCGTGAGGATTCCGGAGGCCTCCTCACCCAGGGGCCCAATCACGTGCGTGACTTTGGCAGATAAAGAAGGAAACTTACCGGGACCAACCCTTGTGCCCTCAACTCAGCCCACCTGGGAGACCTATGCCCTGCCGTGGGTTTGGCGCCAGGAGCCTCCTGGGACCTAACCCTAACCCTAACCCTACCCCAATCCGGGACCCTCCACCGATACCTCAGCCTGCCTCGAAACCTAATGCTGCATTTGAGCCGCCTTCTGGCATGGGCCCTCACTTCAGCCCTCGAGGGAGATCAGGAGACCAGAGTCACTTCTTCCCTGGCGACATCCCTGGACCGAACCGTAACCTTAGCTAAAGCTCTTTATTCCCTAGGGGACCCAATTCCAACCTCTGACAAGACCACGCGCCTGGGGTCCTGAAGCGGGGCAGGCTGACTCAGCATGGAACCTGGAAGCTCACCATGTCGTTTCCCAGGCCGGATGCAACTGCACTAGAGGACTCCGGAGGCATCCTCAACCAGGGGCCCATCGGGGTGTGTGGCCTAGGCAGCCAAAGATGGATCCTGAGCGGCACCCTCCCTTGTGCCCTCAACTGAGCCCTTCGGGGAGACCACGGCCCTGTTGCGGGTCGCGGTCTGGAGCATCCAGGGCCCTAATGCTACCCCTAAACCTACCTTAACCGGGCCGCTCCACTGAAACATAAGACTGCGTCGAACCCTACCTCTGCATTCCAGCTGCCTTCTGCAATGGGCCCTCACTTCAGTCCTCCAGGGAGATCACAAGACCGGAGTCTCTTTGGGCCTGGCGACGTACCTTGACTGAACCCTAACCCTAGCTAAGTCGCTCTCCCCATGGGGACTCAATTCCAACGTGTGACAAAACCAGGCGCCCAGGGTCCAGAAGCAGTGCAGGCTGACTCTGCATAGAACATAGAAGCTCACCAGGTCGTTTCCCAGGACTGGCTGCAGCTGCCCGAGAGGATTCTGGAGGCCGCCTAGACCAGGGGCCCATCGACGAGTGTGGCCCAGGCAGCCAAAGAAGGATCCTGACCGGCACCCTCCCTTGTGCCCTCAACTCAGCCCTTCGGGGAGACCACTGAACTGCTGTGGGTTCAGCATCTGGAGCTTCCAAGGACCTAACCATAACCGCAACCTTACCCCGAACAAGGACCCTCCATCGATACCTAAGCCTGCGTCTAAACCTAAACCTGCACTTGAGCACTCTTGTGACATGGACCCTCACGTCAGCCCACGAGGGAGATCATGAAACCACTGTCGATTCGGCCCTGGTGACGTCCCTGGGCCGAACCCTAACCCTAGCTAAGGCCCTTTCCCCATGGGGACCCAATTCTAATGACTGACAGCTGTACCACGATACTGCGGTACAGAAGCAGTGAAGGCTCACCCGTCATGGAACCTGGAAGTTCCCCATGTTGTTTCCCAGGCCAGGCTACAGCTGCCCGAGAGGATTCCGGAGGCCACCTCGACAAGGGGCCCATCGATGAGTGTGGCCTCGGCAGCCAAAGAAGGATCCTGACCGGCACCCTCTCTTATGCATTCAACTCAGCCCTTCGGGGAGAACACTGCCCTGCTGTGGGCCCGCCGCCTGGAGCTTCCAGGGACCTAACCATAACCTTAACCCTACCCCGACCCGGGACCCTCCATCGATACCTAAGCCTGCCTCTAAACCTAAACCTGCACTTGAGCACTCTTGTGACATGGACCCTCACGTCAGCCCACGAGGGAGATCATGAAACCACTGTCGATTCGGCCCTGGTGACGTCCCTGGGCCGAACCCTAACCCTAGCTAAGGCCCTTTCCCCATGGGGACCCAATTCTAATGACTGACAGCTGTACCACGATACTGCGGTACAGAAGCAGTGAAGGCTCACCCGTCATGGAACCTGGAAGTTCCCCATGTTGTTTCCCAGGCCAGGCTACAGCTGCCCGAGAGGATTCCGGAGGCCACCTCGACAAGGGGCCCATCGATGAGTGTGGCCTCGGCAGCCAAAGAAGGATCCTGACCGGCACCCTCTCTTATGCATTCAACTCAGCCCTTCGGGGAGAACACTGCCCTGCTGTGGGCCCGCCGCCTGGAGCTTCCAGGGACCTAACCATAACCTTAACCCTACCCCGACCCGGGACCCTCCATCGATACCTAAGCCTGCCTCTAAACCTAAACCTGCACTTGAGCAGCCTTGTGACATGGACCCTCACGTCAGACCTCGAGGGAGATCATAAAACCACAGTCGCTTCAGCCCTGGCAACGTCCCTGGATCGAACCCTAACCCTAGCTAAGGCCCTTTCCCAATGCGGACCCAATTCCAACGTCTGACAACACCACACGCCTGGGGTCCAGAAGAGGTGCAGGCTGACTCAGAATGGAACTTGGAAGCTCACCATGTCGTTTCACAGAGCCGGCTGCAGCTGCCCGAGATGATTTCAGAGACCTCCTTGACCAGGGGCCGATCGATGTGTGTGGCCTTGGCAGCCAAACACGGATCCTGACCGGCACTCTCCCTTGTGCCATCACTGAGCCCTTTGGGGAGACCACTGTCCTGCTGTGTGTTCAGTGCCTGGAGCCTCCTGGGACCTAACCCTAACCCTAACCCTACCCCGTACTGGGACCCTATACTGAAACCCAAGCCTGTCTCGATCCCAAGCCCTGCAATTGAGCCGCCTTCTGGCATGGGCCCTCACTTCAGCCCTCGAGGGGGATCACGAGACCAAAGTCGCTTCAGCCCGGGCGAACCCCTGGAACGAACCGTAACCCTAGCTCAGGTGATCTCACCACCATGGGGACCCAATTCCAACGTATGACAACACCACGCGCATGGTGTCCAGAAGTGTTGCAGGCTGAATCGGCATGGATTCTGGAAGCTCAACATGTCGTTCCCCAGGCCCGGCTGCAGCTGCCCGAGAGGATTCCTGAGGCCTCCTCAACCAGGGGCCCGTTGACATGTGGGGCCTTGGCTGCCAAAGACGGATCCTGACAGGAACTGTCCCTAGTGCCCTCAACTCAGCCTTTCGGGGACACCATGCCCTGTGTTGGATCTGCGCCTGGAGCCTCGTGAGACGTAACCCTAACAATAACCCTACCCCGATCCAGGCCCCTCCACTGAAACCTAAGCCTGCCTCCCACCCTAACTCTGCAATTGAGCTGCCTTCTGGCATGGGCCCTCACTTCAGCCTCGAGGCAGGTCACGAGATCGGAGTCGCTTCAGTCCTGGCGACGTCCCTGGAACTGAACCCTAACCATAGCTAATGCCCTCTCCCCATGGGGACCCAATTCCAACGTCTGACAACACCGGCGCTGGGGTCCAGAAGGGGTGCAGCCTGACTCGGCATGGAACCTAGATGCTCAACATGTCATTTCCCAGTCCGGGCTGCAGCTGCCCAAGAGGATTCCGGAGGCCTCCTCGACAAGGGGCCCAAACACGTGCGTGGCCTTGGCAGATAAAGAAGGATCCTTACCGGGACCATCCCTTGTGCCCTCAACTCAGGCCAACTGGGAGACCACTGCCCTGCTGTGGGTTCGGCGCCTGGAGCCTCCTGGGACCTAACCCTAACCCTAACCCTAACCCTACACGGCTCTGGGACCCTCCAGTGAAACCTAAACCTGCCGCGAACCGTAAACATGCAAATGAGCTGCCTTCTGGCATGGGCCTTACTTCAGCCCTCGAGGGAGATCACCTGACCAGAGTCGCTTCTGCCCTGGCGGGATCACCGGAATGAACCCTAACCCTAGCTCAGGCTCTCTCCCCATGTGGCCCCAATTCCGACGTCTGACAACACCACGCTCCTGGGGTCCAGAAGCAGTGCAGGCTGAGTCGGCATGGAACCTGGAAGCTCACCATGTTTTCCCAGGCCCGGCTGCAGCTGACCGAGAGAATTCCGAAGGCCTCCTCAACCTGGGGCCGATCAACGTGTGTGGCCTTTACAGCAAAAGACGGATCCTGACCGGCACCCTCCTTTGTGCCCTTACCTCAGCCCTTCGGGGAGACCAAAGCCCTGCCATGGGTTCGGCGCCTGGAGTCTCCTGGGACCTAACCCTAACCCTAACCCTACACCGATCCGGGACCCTCCACCGAAACCTAAGCCTGCCTCGAACTCTAACCCTGCAATTGAGCCGCCTTCTGGCATGGGCCTTACTTCAGCCCTCGAGGGCGACCACGTGACCGGAGTCGCTTCAGTCCTGCGAGGTCGCTGGAACGAACCCTAAGCCTAGCTCTGGCTGTATCCCCATGGGGACCCAATTCCGAAGTGTGACAACACCACACGCCTGGGGTCCAGAAGCAGTGCAGACTGACTCGGCATGGAACCTGGAAGCTCACCATGTGGTTTCCCAGGCCTAGCTGCAGCTGTCCGAGAGGATTCCGGAGACCTCCTCGGCCAGGGGCGCAATCACGTGTGTGGCCTTGGCAGATAAAAACGCATCCTGTCCAGCACCATCCCTTGAGCCCTCAACTCAGCTCATCTGGGAGACCACTGACCTGTCGTGGGTTCGGCGCCTGGAGACTCCTGGGACCTAACACTAACCCTAACCCTACCCAGAACCGGGACCCTCCACGGAAACCTAAGCCTGCCTCGAACCCTACCCCTGCATTAGAGCCGCCTTCTGGCATGGGCCCTCACTTCAGCCCTCGAGGGAGATCACCGGACCGGAGTCGCTTCGGCCCCGGTGACGTCCCTGGACCGAACCCTAACCCTAGCTAAAGCTCTCTCTTCCTATGGGGACCCAATTCGAACCTCTGACAACACCACGTGCCTGGTGTCCAGAAGTGGTGCAGGCTGACTCGGCATGGAACCTGGAAGCTCACCATGACGTTTCCCAGTCCGGGCTGCAGCTGCCCGAGAGGATTCCGGAGGCCTCCTCGACCAGGGGCCCAATCACGCGCGTGGCTTTGGCAGATAAAGAAGGAATCATACCGGAAACAACCCTTGTGCCCTCAACTCAGCCCATCTGGGAGGCCTATGCCCTGCCATGGGTTTGGCGCCAGGAGCCTCCTGGGACCTAACCGTAACCCTAACGGTACCCCAATCCGGGACCCTCCACCGAAACCTCAGCCTGCCTCGAAACCTAACCCTGCAATTGACCGCCTTCTGGCATGGGCCATCACTTCAGCCCTTGAGGGAGATCAGGAGACTGGAGTCGCTTTGGCCCTGGCAAAGTCCCTGGACAGAACCCTAACCCTTGCTAAAGCCCTCTCCCCATGGCGATCCAATTCCAACGTCTGACAACACCACGCGCCTGGGGTCCAGAAGCAGTGCAGGCTGACTCGGCATGGAACCTGGAAGCTCACCATGACGTTTCCCAGTCCGGGCTGCAGCTGCCCGAGAGGATTCCGGAGGCCTCCTCAACCAGGGGACCAATCACGTGTGTGGCCTTGACAGACAAAGACGGATCTTGTCCGGCACCCTCCCTTGTGCCCTCAACTCAGCCCTTTGCGGAGACCACTGCACTGCTGTGGGTTTTGCGCCTGGAGCCTCCTGCGACCTAACCCTGACCCTAACCCTACCACAAATCGGGACCCTCCACCAAAACCAAAGCCTGCCTGGAAGCCTAACCCTGCAATTGAGCCGCCTTCTGGCATGGGCCCTCTCTTCAGCCCTCGAGGGAGGTCACGAGACTGGAGTCGCTTCGGCCCTGTCACCGTCCCTGGACTGAACACTAACCCTAGTTAAGGCTCCCTCCCCATGGGGACCAATTACAACGTCTGACCACACCACGCGCCTGAGGTCCAGAAGCATTGCAGGCTGACTCGGCATGGAACCTGGATGTCACCTTTTCATTTCCCAAGCCGGGCTGCAGCTGCCCAAGAGGATTCCTGATGCTTCCTTGACCGCGGGCCCATTGACGTGTGTGTCCTTCGCAGCCAAAGACTGATCCTGAACGGCACCCTCCCATGTGCCCCCAACTCATCCCTTCGGGGACACCACTGCCCTGCTGTGCGTTCGGCATCTGGAGCCTCCTAGGACCTAATCCTAACCCTAACACTACCCAGAACCTGGAACGTCCCCCGAAAACCATGCCAGCCTCGAAACCTAAACGTACACTTGAGCTGCTTCGTTGCATGAGCCCTCATTTCACCCCTCCAGGGAGATCACGAGACCGGAGTCGATTCGGCCCAGGCAATGACCCTGGTCCGAACCATAACCCTAGCTAAGGCACTCCCCCATGTGACCCATTGCAAAATCTAACAACACCACGTGCCCGGGGTCCCCAAGCTGTGCAGGCTCACTCGGAATGGAACCTGGAAGCTCAAAATGCCGTTTCTCAGGGTTTGCTGCAGCTGCCCAAGAGGATTCCTGAGGCCTCCGAGACCAGGGGCCTATCGACATGTGTGGCCTTGGTAGCCAAAGTTTGATCCTGACCGGCACCCTCCCATGCGCCCCCAACTTAGCCCTTCGGGGAGACCACTGCCCTGCTGTGGATTCGGTGCCTGGAGCCTCCTAGGACCTAAACCTAACCCTAACAATACCCCAAATCGGGACCATCCCCCGAAAACCAAGCCGGCCTCGAAACTTAAACATACACTTGAGCCGACTCATCGTATGAACCTTCACGTCACCCCTTCAGGGAGTTCACGAGACCGGAGTCGCTTCGGCCCTGGCGATGTCCCTGGTCTGAACCCCAACCATAGAAGGGTCTCTCCCCATGGGGTCCCAATAAGAAAGTCTGACAACACCATGAGCCTGGGGTCCACAAGCTGTGCAGCCTCACTTAACATGGAACCTCGAAGCTAACTAAGTCATGTCCCAAGCCAGGCTGCAGCCACCCGAAAGGATTCCTGAGGCCTTCACGACCAGGGGCCGATCTAAGTTGTGGCCTTGGCAGCCAAAGACTGATCCTGACCGGCACCCTCCCTTGTGCCCTCAATTCAGCCCTTCAGTGAGCCCACTGCTCTGCTGTATTTTTGTCGCCTGGAGCCTCCTGGGACCTAACACTAACCCTAAACCTACCCCGAACCGGGACCCTCCACCTAAACATAAGCCGGCTTCGAACCTAAACTTACTTTTGAGCTGCCCCCTCTCCTGGGCCCTCACTTCACCCCTCGAGGGAGATCACAAGCCTGGAGACGTTTTGGCCCTGGCGACGTCCTTGGTCCGAACCCTAACCCTAGCTAAGTCTCTCTCCCCATGGGACCCCAATACGAAAGTCTGACAACACCACGCACCTGGGGTCCACAAGTGGTGCAGACTTACTTGACATGGACCTGAAAACTCACCATGTGGCTTCACAGGCTCGGCTGCAATTGGCCGAGAGGATTCCTGAGTCTTACCCAACCAGTGGCCCATTGACATTTGGGCCAAAGACTTAATTTGACCAACACCGTATCTTGTGTCCTTAACCTAGCCCTTCGGAGAGACCACTGCCCTGCTGTGGTTTCGGATCCTGGAGCCTCCTGGGACCTAACCCTACCCTGAAACACGACCCTCCACTGAAACCTAAGCCTGCCTCGAACCCTAACCCTACACTTGACTCGCCCCGTCACATGGGCCCTCACTTCACCCCTCGATTGAGGCCATGAGACCAGAGTCGCTTCGGCCCTGGCGACATCCCTGGACATAACCCTAACCCTATCTAAGGCTCTCTCCCCATGGGGACCCAATACCAAAGTCTGACAACACCCCGCGTCTAGGGTCCCAAAGTGGTGCAGGCTCACACGGCATGCAACCTGGGAGCTCACCATGTCGTTTCCCAGGCCCGGTTGCAGCTGCCCGAGAGGATACCTGAGGCCTCCCCTACCAGGGGCCCATCGATGTGGGTGGCCTTGGCAGCCAAAGACTGATCCTGACAGGCACCCTCCCATTTACCCTCAACTCAGCGATTCGGGGAGACCACTGCCCTGCTGTGGGTTCTGAGCCTGGAGCCTCCTGGGTCCTAACCCTAACCCTAAATCTGCCCAAAACAAGACCCTCCAAAAAAACCTAAGCCGGCCTTGAAACGTAACCCTACACTTGAGCCGCCCTGTCGCATGGGCCATCACTTCAGTCCTCGAGCAGTGGTCTCCCCTAAGGGCTGAGGCGAGATCACAACAGAGGGTGCCTTTCAGGATCAGTCTCTGTATGCCAAGGCCACAAGAGTCGGTTGGCTCCTAGTTGGGGTGGCCTCAGGAATACACTTGGGCAGCTTAAGCCAGGACTGGGAAACGACATGAAGAGCTTCCAGGTTCCATGCCGAGTCAGCCTGCACTGCTTCTGGACCCCAGATGCGTGGTGTCATCAGATTTTGGGATTGGGACCCCATGGGAGAGAGCCTTAGCTAGGGTTAGGGTTCAGCCCAGGGACGCCGCCAGGGCCGAAGTGACTCCGGTCTCGTAATCTCCATCAAGGGCTGAAGTGAGGGCCCATACTACACGGCGGCTCAAGTGTAGGGTTAGGGTTTGAGGCCGGCTTAGGTTTCGGTGGAGGGTTTCGGTTCAGGGTAGGGTTAGGGTTAGGTTTAGGTACCACGAGGCTCCAGGCGCCAAACAAACAGCAGTGCCCTGGTCTCCCTGTAGGGCTGAGTTGAGGGCACAAGCGATGGGGCTGGTCATGATCAGTGTTTGGCTGCAAAGCCCAAAATAGTCGATGGGTCCCTAGTCGGGGATACCTCAGGAATCCTCCAGGGCAACTGCAGCCAGGACTGGAAACGACATGCTGAGCTTCCAGGTTCCATGCCGTGTTCTCCTACACCGGTTGTGGATCCCAGGAGCATGGTGTTTTCAGATTTTGGTATTGGGTCCCCATGGGGAGAAAGCCTTAGCTAGGGTTAGGGTTCATTCCCGGGACGTAGCCAGGGCCAAAGTGACTCTTGTCTCGTGATCTCCCTCGAGGGCTGAAGTGAGTACCCATGTGACAGGGCATCTCAATTGGTGTGTTAGGGTTCGTCGCCGGCTTTGGTTCCAGTGGAGGGGTCTGTCTCGTTGTATGATTATGTTAGTGTCAGGTCCAAGGAGGCTCCATGGGCCAAACCCACAGCAGGGCAGTGGTCTCCCCAAAGGGCTGTGTTGAGGGCAGAAGGGAGGGTGCCAGGTAGAATCAGTCTTTGGCCCCCAAGCCACATATTTCGATGGGCCCCTGTTAAGGGAGGCCTCTGGAATCCTCTCGGGCAGCTGCAGCTGGGCTTGGGAAACAACATACTGACCTTCCAGGTTTCATCCCGAGTGAGCCGGCACTGCTTCTGAACACCAGGCACGTGGTGTTGACATTCTTTGTGATTGGGTCCCCATGGGGAGAGAGACTGAGCTAGGGTTAGGGTGGTGCACGGACATGGCCAGGGACAAAGCGCCTCCGATCTCATGATCTCCCTCGAGGGCTGAAGTGAGGGTCCATGCGACGGGGCGGTAAATTGTAGGGATAGGGTTCGAGGCCAGCTTAGGTTTCAGTGGAGGATTCCGTCTTGGGGTAGGGTTAGGGTTAGGTCCCAGGAGGCTCCAGGTTCCTAACCCACAGCACAGCAGTGGTCTCTTTGAAGGGCTAAGTTGAGGGCACAAGGAAGGGTGCCAGTCAGGGTTAGTCTTTGGCTGCCAAGGCCATATAATTCGATTGGCCCTGGTAAGGTAGGCCTCAGGAATCCTCTCGGGCAGCTGCAGCCGGGCCTGGGAAACGACATGATGGGCTTCCAAGTTCCATGCCGATTCAGCCTGCACTCCTTCTGGACCACAGGCGTGTGGTGTTGTCAGACGTTGGGATGGGGTCCCCACGTGGAGAGAGGCTTAGCTAGGCTTAGGGTTCCTTCCAGGGATGTCGCCAAGGCTGAAGCGACTCTGGATTCGTGATCTCCCTCGAGGGCTGAAGTGAGGGCCCATGCGACAGGGTGACTCAAGTGGAGGGTAAGGTTTCGAGGGCGGCTTAGGTTTCAATGGAGGGTTCCAGTTCAGCGTAGGTTTAGGTTTAGGGTTAGGTCCCAGGAGGCTCCATGTGCCAAACCCACAGCAAGGCAGTGGTCTCCCCGAAGGGCTGAGTTGAGGGCACAAGGGAGTGCGCCGGTTAGGATCAGTCTTTGGCTGCCAAGTCCACATAATGCGATGGGCCTTCCAGTCTACTCCGGGAAAAACGGTGGCATAGCCAGTCATCTTTCAGTCTACGTCTTGCTTCACAGATGTAGAAGTATTCGAAAACCTATGAGTGACCTGCACGGACAGTACCATACACTCCACTTTGTGAAACGACGTTGAGGTGCAACCATCTTTCAACTGTCACCTCACTTCACAAAGTGAGAATTGTTTGAACCCCGGTGCAGGGCTTAGGTGAAAAGTGCCATTGTACTTCCATAGGGTCAAAGAGCATTTGGGGGAAACCGTGTTTCCACCCACATCTTGTTTCAGTAAGTTAGACGTGTGGGACCACCCATGCGGGTGCTATTCGGAAAGGGCTGTGTACTCAATTCTGTGAGACCACACTGTGGGGGAGCCATCTTTCAAGTAACACTTGGTTTCACGAAGATTGCTGTGTTTGAAAACCTGTGCGGCATCTGAGCAGAACGTGCCATGTCCTCAACTCTGTGAAAGAACACGGGGGAAACAGGCTTCCCACTAACTTCTGGTTTCACTAAGTTAGAAGTGTCTGGAAACCTAGGCGGGGCTCACAGGGAAAGTGTCACATTCGCAAGTGTTAAACCACAGTGTGTTGAAAAGATTTCAACTAACATCTTGGCTCTCCACGTTAGAGGTGTTCGAAAACTTACTCAGAGCCAATGCAGAAAGTTCCCTGCACTCACTTCTGTCTAAGGACAGTGCAGCCCTCCGCCTTTCCAGTTACATCTTCTTTCACTAAGTTAGTACTGTTTGAAAACCCATGTGGGCCACCTTGAGGGAAGTGCCAGGTACTCATCTCTGTGATACAGTTCTGTGGGGAAACCATCTTGCAACTAACCTCTCGTTTCACGACATTTGTTGTGTCTGAAAACCGTGCGGGCCCTACATTGAAAGTGCCATACCCTCAACTGTGTTCAACAATATTGCGGAAGAACAATATTTCACTGAACATTGGGTTTCACTAAGTTACCAAGTGTTTGAAAATGCGGGCGTTGCGTAGTGTGATAGAATCTTGTGCTCTGCTGTTTTAAAGTGCACTGTGGGCAAACCGTCTTTCAACGAACATCTGGTTTTCCTAAGGTAGAAGTTTTTGACAACCTAGGTGAGCCTATATGGAAGGAGGCATCAACTGAACCCCGATATCAGCTATGTGGTGACAGGAGGTTCTTTCAACTGACATCTGGCTTCACTAAGTTAAAAGTTTTGAAAGTGATATGGAGCCTATATGGAAAGTGCAGTATACACACGTCTTTGACCCATGACAGTGAGGAAACCATCTTTCTAGTGACCAACTGTGGAAACCATCTTTCAACAATCTTGTTTCACTCAGAAAATTTGAAAACAAATGCAGGTCCAACACAGCAAGAGCCATATAGTCAGTAGAATGAAAGACTGTGAGCAAACCATCTGTTTACTCACTATCATCTTGTTTCGTTAAGTTATAAGCGTTGGGAAACTTATGCTGGTTTTAGGCAGAACGTGATAGAGACTCAATTTTTAGTCTCAACAGTCAGGTGAAACCATCTTTCAACTAACATCTGGTTTCACTATGGGAAATATTGTGGGAAGCTACATGGACCTATGCAGAAAAGGCCATATATTCACCTCTGCCAAAGAACACTCTGGGACATCTTTCAACTAACATTTTGTTTCACTAATTTCGAAGTGTATGAAAACCTATGTGGGGAACTAACAGGAAAGTACCGTATACTCCACTCTATGAAAAAATACCATGGTGAACCATCTTTCAACCAACATATGGTTTTGCTATGTTAATGTGTTTGAAAGCTGTGCAGACCTATGCAGAAAGTGCCATAGACTCAATTCTCTGAAACAAGACTGTGGCGTAACCAGCTTTCAACTAACATCTCGTTTCACTACGTTAGAAAGGTTTGAAAACCTTGCGCGGCCCAGGAGGAAAGTGCCATGTTCTGAACTCTGTGAAACTGTACTTTGAGGAAACCATCTTTGACCTCACATGTGTTTTCACTAAGTTGGAAATGCTTGAAAATGGTTGTGGGGAATTATGAAAAAGGACCATTTACTCAGTTTGTTTAAATAATTCTGTGGAGAAATCATCTTTCAAATAATTTCTTGTTTCACTATGTAAGAAGTGTCTGAAAACTTAGGCGGGCAACTAAGATGAAAGTGCCATACAGTTAACTCTGTGAAAAATCACGTGACAAGCGTCTTTCTGCAACATCTTTCAGGAAGTAGGAGTGACTGAAAATCTTGGCCTAAAATGTATAATGACAGTGCCAATACATTCAACTCCTTGAAGGAACCCTGTGGAGAAACGATCTTTCAGCTAACCTTTGGTTTCTCTTTGAGTGGTGTTTGAAATAGTTACAGGGAACTAAAACAGAAGGGCCTTCTACTTAATACAGAAAAAGAAAGCATCTTGCAGCCAACCTCTTGTTTCACTAAGTTTTGACGTGTGGGAAATCCTGTCCTGGTAACTATTAGGAAAGTACCTTTTACTCAACTCTGTGAAATATAATAGTGGAGGAACCATCTTTCAACTACTTTCTTGCTTCACTAAGTAGAAGTGTCTGAGGACCTATGTGGGTCTTCCTGGACACAGTGGCATTTCCTCCACACTGTGACAAAACACGTGGAAAAGCCAGCTTGCATCCAACAACTTGTCGCACGATGTTAGAAGTCTTTGAAATAAGGGACGAACTCTAAGGCAAGTGCCGCATACTCAACTCTGGTTTACAAAAACCATGGTGGGGAAATGGATTTTAAATTAACATGTTGTTTCATTGAGACGTGTCTGAACACCTAAGCATGGAACATTCAGGAGAAGTTCCCTATGCCCACCACTGTGGGGGGAAATACTTTTGTCAATTAACCCCTTGTTCCCTAGGTTTCAAGTGTGTGAGAACCTAAACCAGAAATGATAACAGACGGGCTCTAGACTCAAGTCTGTGAAAAATTACCATCGGGAAAGCCTCTTTTACTGAAAACCTTCCTTCACGAAGTTAGAAGTGTTTGAAAATGTAGTCCTAAATGTATAATGGCAGTGCCATACACTCAACTTCTTGAAATAAAACAACTGAGAAACCACGTTTCAATGACAGTCTGGCTTCACATTGAGAGGTGTTTGAAATCCTTTACAGAGAACTGTAAGCTGTATAAGAAGTATATGGCTTATACTTAATTCTGGGAGAAAACCTATCGAGACACCGTCTTTCAGCCAACTTCTTGGTTCACAACATTAGACGTGTTGAAAAACCTAATCTGGGGACTATAAAGTTCCTTCAACTTAACTCTGTGAAATAACCTTCTGGAGGAACCAGGTTCAACGAATCTCTTGTTTCACTAAGAAGTGTATGAAAACCTAGGTGGGTAATGATGAGGGCAGTGATATGTACTTAACTCTGTGAGAAAAAAAAAAAAACATACTGGAGACACGACCCTTCAAATAACGTTGTTGTTCCCTAAGTTAGAAGTGTTTGAACATTTAGGCCTAAATGTAAACCGAGAGTATTATAGGCTCATCTCCTTGAATTAAAACCTTGTCGAGAAACAAACTTTCAACTAACATCTTCTTTTCAGTTAGAAGTGTTTGAAAACCTTTAGATGGAAGTATAAGGAAAAGGCCACAATCCTAACGCTGTGAAAAACACAACAGGGACATGGTCTTTCAACCAACTTCTCATTTCAGACGTTTTGGAGAATCGATGCCGGGAACTACATGTAAGGAAACTGTCATATACTCAACTTTGTGAAATAACAGAGCGGGGAGACTGCTTTTCAAATAACATCCTGTTTCACTAGGTTAGGGGGTTGATAGGTTACACTGAGAACTTAGGTAAAGGGCCATACAGTCAACTCTGAGAAAACACAGGGGGAAAACGTCCTTCCACCAACTCCCTGTTTCGGTAGGTTAGGAAGCTTTGACTCTCTATTGCGGGCAAGTATAAGGAAAGTACCATGAACTCCTCTCCTCTCTGTGAATCCACATTGTGGAGAAAACTGCTCTCAGCGACCTGCTTCCTTCACAGTGTTAGAAATGTTTGAAAACATATGCAGGGAAGAATATGCAAAGTGCCACATACTTAACTCTGCAAAACAACTCTGTGCGGAAACCATCTTTCAAATAACTTCTTGTGCCTGAAAAACGCGTTTTGAAAATCAATGCGACCGAATAATATAAGGAAAGTGACATATCCACACTCTGTGAAACAACACTGTGGGGAGCCCATCTTTCAGCTACCATTACCTTTCGGGAAGTTGAACCCTCCGAAAATAACACTGGGGAATAGGTCTTTCACCCAACTTCTTGTTGAACCAACTTCTTAGCTAGCCGTGTTTGAAAACCTGTGTGTGGAATCATGGGAAAGTCAATATACTCACCTCTGTGAGATAATACTGTGGAGAAACCATCTTTCAAATAACTTCTTATTTCACGTACTTAGAAGCCTTCCAGAACCTATGCAGAAAATAAAGGGGAATGGCAGTGACTCACCACTGTGAAATAATATGGTGGGAGAAACACCTTTCTACTAATTCCTTGTTTCACTAAGTATCCACTGTCTGAAATCCTATGCTGGACTCTGAGGAAAACACAGCGTGGAGAAACGACCTTTAGATGAACATTTTGTTTCACTACCATACAAGTGTTTGAAAATGTAAGTGGTGAGCTCGAAGGCAAGTGCCATACCATAGATTCAACAGTGTGGAGAAACCATTCTTGAACTAACACCATGTTTCACTGAGTTACAAGCGTTTGAAAACATTAAGGAAAGTTCCATACACTCAACTCTCTGAAGAAACACTGTGGACAAATCATCTTTCAAGTAACATCTTTTCTAAGTTTCAAGTGAGTAAAAATCTAGGACTAAATGTACAATGATGGTGCCATACGCTGAACTCCTTGAAGGAAAACCATGGAGAAAACAACTTTCAAGTAAAGTCTGCTTTCAAATCGAGTGGTGTTTGAAATCCTTTACAGGTAACTTTAAGGAAAGGATCCCATGCTGAGTTAAGCAAAAACACTATGACGATACCGTCTTTCAACCAACTTCTTGTTTCACTAAGTTAGACGTGTTGGAAAACCTGTCCTGGTAACTCTAAAGAAAGTGCCATCTACTCAACTGTATGAAATAACATTGTGGAGGGACCGTCCTTCAACTAATGCATTGTTTCAGGTGTTTTGAAACACTTTTTTCAAAATTGTTTGAAAACCCAAACAGGGAACTATGAGGACGGTGGCCTCACCTCAATTCTGCGAAAGAAAACACGGCAGGGAAACCACCATTCAACTAACCTCTTTTTTCACCAAGTTGGTAGTGTTTGAAAAAGTAAGCGGCAAACTCTAAGGCAAATGCCATACACTTAACTCTGTTTCGCAAACAACACTCTCGAGAAACCATTTTTAACTAATATCATGTTTCATTGAGTGTGAAGTGTTTGAAAAATATAGGCCTAAATGTACACTGAGAGTGCTATATGCTCAACTCTGAAATAAAACCATCTTTTGACTAATGTCTTCTTTCAGAGTTACAAGTTTCTCAAAACCTTTACAGGGAACCATAAGGAAAGGGCCAGGATATACTCAACTCTGTGAAAAGACACTGTGGGGAAACTGTCTTTCAACCAAATTCCTGTTTCACTTAGACATGTTTGAAAACATGTGCGAGGAATTGTAAGAAAAGTGCCATATACTCCGTTTGGTTAAATGATAAAAACCACGTTTCAAAGAACTTCTTGTTTCACTAAGAAAGAAGTCTTGGAAAACCTATGCAGAAAATATAGGGGAATGGCATAGACTCAGCACTGTGAAATAAGACTGTGGAGGAACCATCTTTCAATGAATCTCTCATTTCCCTGTGTAACAAGTGTCGGAAAACCTAAGCGGGCAACTATGAGGAAAGTGCCATGTACCTAACTCTGACACAACACATGGAGACACGACCTTGCAACTAACATTTTCTTTCACTACCTTAGAAGTGTTTGAAATGGAAGAGGTGAACTCCAAGCCATGTTTTTAGAGTTGTGCCGAATTCAACACTGTGAAACAATAGTGTGGAGAAACTATTTTTAAAGTAACACCATGTTTCATTGAGTGACAAGGGTTTGCACAGCTATGCGGGGAAGAAAAAAGAGAGTTCCATATACGCAACACTGTGAGAAAACACTGTGGAGATCACATCTTTCAACTAACCCCTTCTTTCCCCACCTGAGAAGTGTTTGAAAATCTAGGCCTAAACGTAGAGGGACAGTAACATACACCCTCAACTCCTTGAAATAAAACTATGGAGAAACCATCTTTCTCCTAACATCTTGTTTCACTACATGAGAAGTGTTTGAAAACCTATGCAAGGAACTCTAAGGAAAGTGCCATATCCTCAGCCATGTGAAACAACAATGTTGAGAAACTGCCTCCCAGTTAATACACCAAACAACCATCTTGTTTCACATACAGCGCACTACAACCAACATTTAGTCAACACTCACCAAGGTCTGCACACCAAGCACACTCCACACACCTACCTCTTAAACACCACAGACACCACACTTCAGCATCCCACAGTGCCTAGGAAACACACAAACACCAAACACATCACACACGGACAAAACACACCCCAACATACCACAGCACCAGACACATTCAAATATCCTATGGAGAATGCTTTTATTCTACTTAAAACTCGCATGGGACATATACCACATATAGAAACGACATGCACAATATGCAGGTAACATGACCAACCCACTACATCACATGGACAAAATATCCATCACACAGTCCGAACACCACACACACACCACACTACCTATACAGCACACATATTCCACACACACACACTTCACATATGCCATGCACAGAAATGCACACACCACACATCCACCAGGGACATACTGCTTATAAACCACCTACACATGCCCTTTCCATACACCACACACATAACAAACAGAACACACCAATGCTCCACATATACTCTGCTACATCTCTGCTGACCCTATCTGCTGATGGGATGGCAGGAAAGACATCCAAAGCCAGGGCTTTCCCTCTCTATTTAAAGGAATAATGGAGGCCTCATGATGACAGTGCTTCAGGTGTGGCCTGGAGAGAGGTCCCTCTACCGAAGCCCTTGGCTCTTTCTAACTTCTGAGACAGTCAACTTGCTGAAAGATTGTGCTAGTCACTTCATTCATAACAGTCTCCCATTCCCATCATCTGATGACAGACTCTAGCAAGCCGACTATCATTTTGAACCCCTTTGCTCTACTTTCAAAGGGGTTTCTCCCTGGGGTTCATGCCAAGTGAGTCTCTCAGAGCACCGGGCTCTACTTTCAAGTGTAGAGTGTGGTGACGTCCTTGTGAGTGTGCAATGGATTTGGTAACAGGACCACCCCTTCATCTGGTTTCAGAAATATACAGACATCAAGAGGCCTGGGTCATTGGAAGATGCCCAATGGAGAATGTTTGTATGTATGCTGGGCTAGAGGTTGCAGGAGAGAGCTTGCCTCCTTTATGCGCTGAGAAGAAATGAAATGAGACATCTCCTTTCAGACTGATCCAATTCCCCTTTGGAAGGTCGCACTTGGGTCCACTTAGTCATTTTCTTCCCATGGCTGTGTTTCAAACTAAATTTTTTTCGCACATAGGGGCCACAGAACTGTCCCTCACTCAGCTGGCACCCTGGGGTAGGCAAAAAGCCTTTTGAATAAATGCTGCACCACAGCCGGGTTCAAACCTATTCATCATCACAGGGAAGCATATGTTTCCATGACTCAGAATAACCTGTGCCCCTGTCTACTGATACGATGTGCAGAAAGGACAACAGAAGCCAAAGCTTCCCTCTATGTCTTAAGGGATAATGTGGGTCTCTTGACCACAGGGCCCCAAGAGGCATCCTTTGGGTACTCCTTTAGTCAAGGCGACTAAGGGTTCTTCTGATGCCTGAGCAAGCCAGCGAGCGTGCCAATATACAGTGCTGGTCAGAGTGTTCTAAACATTACCCAGATCTCATCCTTAATAAAGAGCTCTGGCCCTCGGGGTTTCAAGTTTCATGACATTGCTTTATTCTCCACCATGGTTCCTCTTGTGATCCCCATGAATTCAGTCACACAGAGTCATAGCACCAGCTTGCAAATGTCCAATGTGGACCATCCCTTGTGACTTGTGGCACAAGGGGCCCTGGCATTTTGGTTTCAGGACTCCATGGGCATGCAGAGCCCTAGGCCATTCGAAGAGGTCCAGCTGAGAACTGTTTGTGCGGAGGCTGCGCCATGTGTATTAGTGGGGAGCTGGCCCCCATACCTAGGGAAAATGACATGTCCCTTTCATATTGGTCACATTCCTATTGGATGGAAATATTGAATGCCCTTTGTTCCAGGATGGAGCGATTCCTTCTCCTTTACTGTCATTCTGACTCCGTCTTTGTTCAACCTGAGGAGACATGGAGCTGGCACTCACTCAGCGGGCACCAAGGGATGGGCATCAGGTTCCCACTCAGTCTCATGCTCAGGGACAGCCATGAGCATCAGCTATCCCAAAGGAGTAGAGAACTCCAATTCCCTGAGCTTGGTAATTGGCTGTTGTTAGCAAGGGGTAAGGAGAAGGGAGCCAGCCTGCCTCCTTTCTCTACCTGATGGAATTTCCTTCCTTCCGAAAAGCAGAAGTTCACACAGGAGCAGGAGGCTCCAGAAGGTGGTCAGCACAGAAAAAGCCCTTTACAGGAAGAGGGCCCAATGTCCCTTTCCCCACTTCGGAAGAAGACCTGGGGGCACGTGATGGCCACAGCACCCTCACTGCTCACTCCATTCAATGATGGGAAAAGTAAGAAAAGCAAAGTCCAGGGCTCTCTAGGTCCTTCTGAAGGAAGAAGGCAGGTCTGTTGCTGATAGGGCTCCAAGATGTGGACGCTAGATGGCACTGTTGCCTGAGGCAACAGAAACCCCTGTTTCTTCTTCCCACAGCCACGTTGCCAGGAGCTGGTGCTGGACCATTCCTTTCCCACATAATTCCCCTTCCAATCTCTGAAGAGCTCTGACCCTCCTTATCCACCTTTACTCATCTTTGCTCTCTTCTAGAAACAAGGTTCTTCCCACCATGGGTTCAGAGGTAGTGTCTCACGGTCCTATCCTCTGCCTTCCACCTGGGAGTCTGGCTCAGTCCTTGAGACAGTGGGAGAGATTTTGGCCACTGGAATCCATCTTCCTTAATTCATTGGGTTCCAGAAGCATGTAGAGACCCAGGCCAATGGAAAGGTTGCAGCAGACGATGTTTGTGTGTAGGTTGGGTGAGAGATTTGGGCATGGAGTTGGCCTTCTTCTGGCCAGTGGCAAACGAAGTAAGACACCTTCTTTCCAAGTGGATCCCAATTCCCACTGGATATGTCCACCTTTGGCCCTCCTTGTACCCATTTCCCTCACCTTACTGCATTTCCGACTATTTTTTCTCCCTTAGGAGCTAGGGAGCTGTCAGAAACCCAGGGAGGTCACCTGGATAGGCATGAAACTCCCACTTTGCCTCTGTGCTCAGTGAGAGCGCTGAGGCTCTGAAGTACCAAAGGAAAGATGGCCTTTATTCCCTGGAAGACTGGTGACTGGCCTGCTGTGGTATGGAAGGGGAAGGGGAGCCAGCTTGCCTCATTGTCCTGGATGACTGTGTTGCCTTCTTTCTGAGAAGTAGACAGTTTGCACATGAACAGTATGGACAAGGAGAGGGTCAGCACAGGGGAAGCCCTTTTCAGGAACAGAGAAGGATTTCCTTGTCCCACACTCCTGAGTAAGAGCCAGCAGAACCAAATACTTAGAGTTCAAAACTGGGGTCTGCATCAACTGATTGAACATGTGGGAGGGACACACATAGCCAGAAATCTCTGTCTCCTAAAATGAGAATGCAGGGCCCCCAGGTGTATTCCTTCAGAGGGCTCCCTTTGCCTAAGCCCACAAGCATTTCTTATTCTGGATACAACCCACTTGATAGGAGACTATGCTGGGTATTTATTCTCAAGATTCTCCACATCCCATGTATGAGGAAGAACTCTGGCAGTCTGTGTCTCAAAGGGCCCACCATTTTCTGTTTTCTTGAAAAGCAGTGCTGCATGGAATTTATCAGAGCCAGTGTCTTTGAATAATATTTTCTTCTTTCAGCACTCGAGTCTGGTGTTGTCCTGTGGTTATGATATAGGTGTGGCAATAGGCCCCTCTACATTTGGTTTCAGAATTATGTGACCATCTCCTAACGCAGGGTGTGTGAAGGTTCCGAGGCAGAATGCTTGTGGATAGGCTCATCCAGAAGTTAGGGGTAGATCCTGCCTCTTGTGTGCTTAGAGGGTGAGGGAAGCTAGATATCTCCTTCCTCGATTTGACAAGGGGCCTTGTGAATGCAGAACTCTGACTCACCTGGTAGTCATTCTCATCCCATTTCTGCATTTCTAACTTAACCTCACTTGACACGAGACCTCACAAGACCACGCAAGACCTCGGGGCCACACAAGACCTCACAAGACCACGGGGCTGTTCTGTAAACCAGCAAGTTGCAAGGATGGACATGTAGGTTCCGGAACATTCCCAAGTCAAGGCAGGACTCTCAGAGTCTGATATCGCTGAAGAGAGCTATATATTGTGTCATTGAACCCTAGGTTCATAGCAGACTACTGTACCATGGGAATGGTGAGCCACATGGACCACCAACCCTAATTGATGGACATACCCTCATGCGGAGGAAGAGACAGGATGTGCATGTGCAGCATGCTCCATGACCTGACCAGAGCACACAAAGCCTTTTGAATGTATCCTGCCCCAGGCCTTGGTCCCACCACTGGATCCTCCCATGGAAGCACATTTTTTGTATCTCAGTGTCACTAGGGCCTGATCTTCTGATACAACGGACAGAGAAGCACACAAACAGCTTACTGCTTCCCTCTACTTCTTAAGGGAGAATGTGGGTCTCTCGCTCACAGTGCTCCAAGTGGTTCCCTTTGGACAACTCTGTAGCCAAATCCCACAACAGATCTTCTGATTTCTCAGCAATACAGCTTGCTAATGTATTGAGCTAGTCAGTTTGTTATAAACATTATCCCATTCTCATCCTTAAGGAAGAACTCTTACCCTAGGCTTATCAAGTCTCATGACATTGCTGTTTAGCCATCAAGGTTTGTCTTGGGCTCCATACATTTCAGCCTTGCAGTCATAGACCCGCCTTACAAATGTCCAATGTGGACCAGCCCGTGTGGCTGCTGTGACGACAGGTTGAGGTAAAGGGGCCGGCATATTTGTTTCAGGACTACATGGACATCCAGAGATGTAGGGCAAGGAAAGGGGTCCAGCTGAGATGTGTTTGTGTGGAGGATGGGCCAGAGGTATTAGTCAAGAGCTGGCCTTTATGTTAGGCCTAGAGGAAATGAAGTTTAACGTGTCTTGTCCACATCGATCACATTCCCATTGGATGGAAATATTGCACACTTTGGTCCTGGATGCAGCAGTGCACTATTCCTTAATGTCTGACTCATTATTTCTTTACCCTTATGAACCATGGCACCGGCACTCACTCAGCGGGCACCAAGGGGTGGGCTATAGCTTCCCGCTCGGTCCAGTGTTCAGTGACAGCCATAAGCATCGGCTATCCCAAAGGAGAATAGCCCTCCTACCCCTGAGCTTGGTGCTTCGTTCTTTGTAGGAAAAGGTGGGGAGGGGAGCCAGCCGGCCTTGTTGCTCTGCCTGATGGAGGGGTCTTCCTTTTGAAAAACACACGGTTCACACAAGAGCAGGAGGCTCCAGAAGTTCAGGCACCCCAAAAGAGCCCTTTACAGGAAGAGGGTTCCCATGCCCCTTTCCCCTCGTTGGGTAACAGCGGGGGGCAAGTGAAGGCCACAGCACCCTCACTGCTCACTCCATTCAATGATGGGAAAAGGAACAAAAGCAGACAAAGTCCTGGAGTCTCTAGGTCCTTGTGAAGAAAAAGATGCAGGCTTCTTGCTCTCAGGGTTCCCAGATGCAGACGCTAGAGGGCGTTTCCCTAAGGCTTCTGGTGCTTCTTTTTCCCATAGCCAGGTTGGCAAGACCTGGTGCTGGGCCCTTCCTTCTCCACATAACTCCCTTCCCATCTCTGAAAAGCTCTGGCCTTCCGTATCCACCTTACACATCTTTGCTCTTTTGTAGAAACCAGGGTTTTCCCACAGTTCGTCCAGAGTCAGTGTTTCACACTTGTCTCTTCTGCCTTCCACCTGGGATACTTGTCCGCTCCTTGTGACTGTGGGGGAGGTTTTTGCCACAGGGTTTATTCTTCATGAATGCATTGGGTTTCATAAGTGTGTTGTCATTCAGGGGTCCAGGGCATTTGAAGGGGCCCAGCAGAGGATGTTTGTGTGTATGCTGGGCCAGAGATTTGGGCAGGGAGCTGGATGCCTTGTGGGCCCAGGGAAAAAGGAAGGAAGACATCTTCTTTCCAAGTGGATCCCAATTCCTGATGGAGAATTGTGGAGTCTTGGCCCTTCTTGTGCCCATTTCCTTCACCCTGCTGCATTTCTGACAATTTTTTCTTCTCCCTTTAGAGCCATGAATCCATCACGTATTTCGCTGGCACTCCTTGGTAGGCCGCTAATTCCATCTCTCTTCCTGTGCTCAGTGAGAGCTATCAGGCTCCGATCTAACAAAGGAAAGCAGGCCTTTAGTCCCCGAGTGCTTGGGGATAGGCCTGCTGTCGTATGGAAGGTGAAGGGGAGCCAGCCTCCCTCACTGACCTGGATGATTGAGCTACCTTCCTTTTGAGAAGCAGACAGTTGCCACATGGGCAGTATGGGCCAGGAGGGAGTCAGCGTGGGGAAAGCCCTTTCCAGAAATAGGGAACAATGACATTGTTCCAAACTCCTGAGCAAGAGCCTGCAGAACCCAGTAGCTACAGTTCACACACTGATACCTCCAATCAACTGATAGAAAAAGTGGCAGGGAGAGACGTGACCACAAATCTCTGGCTCCTAAGGAAAAATTGCAGACTTGTTGTTGATAGTCGCTCCCAGGTGTAGTCGTTCAGAGGGTTCCCTTTGCCTAACCATTTCTTATTCCAGATTCAACCAGCCTGATAGGAGATGGTGCTGGGTACTTCATTCTCAACATTTCCCACATCTCATGTGTGATGATGAACTCTGGCCATCTGTGTCTCCATGTCCACCCATTACCCTCTTGTTGAATAAGGTTCTGAATGGCATGTATTCAGAACCATTGTCTGAGAATACTATTCCCTTCTTTCAGCTTGTGAGTCTGGTGGGGTCCCTGTGATGGTGACATAGGGCCCCTCTCAATCTGGTTTCAGAATGATGTGACCATCGCCAATCCTAGGGTGTGTGAAAGTGATGAGGCCGAATACTTGTGCATAGGCTCAGCCACGGGTTAGGAGTGGATCCTGCCTCATGTGTGGGAAGATGGATGGTAGGGAAGATAGACATCTCCTTCCTCGAGTTGACCCATATCCATCTGAACGCAGAACTTTGGCCTGGGAGTCATTACTAACCCATTGCTGCTTTGGTAATGTGGTCTCAGTTCACACACCAAGGTCATGGGGCCATTCCATACACAACCAATGTCCATGGATTGGAGGTGACCTTCCAGGAAGTTACTGAGCCAATGCAGGGCTCTAAGATTCTGATGTCTGAGAGGACAGCTTGTCCCTTGTCCCTTGTCCCTGAGCCCTCAGTGCTTAGCAGGCTACAGTATCCAAGGATTGCATAGCCACATTGATTTCCACCTGTAATTGAAGGGGATACCCTCACTCAGAAGAACATTCAGTCTGTGCATCTGCCATTTGCTGCATGACTTGATCAGTGCACAAAACACCCTTTGAAAATATCATGCACTAAGGCCTTGTTCCCACCTCTTGATCATCACGTGGAGGCACCTTCTTCATATCTCAGAGTCACTGCTGCCCCTATCTACTGATATGATGGACAGAAACACACCAAAATCAAAAGTTTCCTTCTATTTGTTAAGGGACAATGAGGCTCTCTTGTTCACAGGGCTCCAAGGGGAATCCTTTGGGGTAGTACCATAGCCAAAGCCCACAAAGATTTTTATGACTCCTGACCAAGCCTGCTTGCTCCTTTATTGTGTTGGTCTGTGTTTTCTAAGCATCATGCAACCCTCCTCCCGAGTGAAGATCTGTGACCGTATGAGTCTCAAGTTTCATGAGAGTGCTTTACTATCCATCAAGGTTTGTCTTGGGGTCCATACAATTCTGTCTTCTCGAATAATAGCTCAGGCTTGCAATGTCCAGTGTGGACCAACCCTTGTGTCTGTGGTACAGGCTGAGACCAAGTTGGTTTCAGGACTCCATGGACAGGCAGAGCCCTAGGTCATTTGAAAGGGTCCAGCCTAGAACTGTTGGGGTGGAGGCTGGGCCAGCCATATTATGGGGGAGCTGGCCTCCTTGCTGGGTCTAGGACAAATGGAGTTTCCCATGTCCTTTTCATATTGATCACATTCCCATTGGATAGACATATCAAACTCCCTTTGGCCCGGGCTTCAGCCAGTCCCTTTTGCTTACAGCCTTTCTGACTCAGTCTTTGTTCACTCTTAGGAGCCATGGAGCTGGCAGTCATGCAGAGGGCACCAAGGGATGGGCTTTGGGTGCCCACTTAGTCTCTCACTCAGTGACAGCCATGAGTAAGTGATATCCAAAAGAATTGCCCTCTAATCCCTGAGCTAGGTGGTGGGCGGTTTGTAGCAAGGGGTGGTGGGAGGGGAGCCAGATGGCCTCATTGCTCTGCCTGATGGAGGGGCCTTCCTTCTGAAAAACCGTTCACACGGGCAGGAGGTTCCAGAAGCTGGTCAGTCCAGAAAGAGCCCATTACAGGAAGAGGGCACCAAGGTCCCTTTCCACACTTTGCAACAACAGCTGGGGGCACCTCATGGCCACAGCACTGTCACTGCTTACTCCATTCAGTGCTGGGAAAACAAAAAAAGCAGACAAAGTCCCAGGGCTCTCTAGGTCCTTCTGAAGGAAGAAGGCAGGCCTGTTGCTCCCAGGCTTCCCAAATGCAGACTCTAGAGGCTTTTGCATAAGTCCTCAGGAGTTTCTTCTTTTTTCCCAGAGCCATTTTCCCAGGATCAGGTGCTGGGCACTTCTTTCTCCTATCTCTGAAGAGCTCAGGCCTTCCTTATCACCATCACACATGGTTGCTCATTTTTAGAAATAGGGTTCTTCCCACAGTCTGTGCAGAGTCAGTTTCTCACAGTCACATCCTCTGCCTTTCAGGTGGGAGTCTAACTCAGTCCTTGTGACTGTGGGAGATATTTTCCCACAGGGATTCATTCATTAATTCATTGGGTTTCAGAAGTCTGTGGCCCATCGATAGCCCCAGGGATTTGTCATTGCCTCAAAAGAGATGTTTGTGTGAAGTCTGTGCCAGAGATTTGGGCAGTGAGCTGGTCTCCTTTTGGCCAAAGGCCAATGAAGGAAGACATCTTCTTTTCAATTGGGTCCCAATTCCCACTGGAAATGTCAACCTTTGGTCCCCCTTGGGCCCATGTCCTTCCCCTAGGTTTATTTCTGACTTTCTACCCCCCCTCCCCTTATGAGCCACGGAGCCATCACTCATCTGGCACCTCTGGGTGGGCATCAAACTCCCACTCTGCTCCTATTCTCAGGGAGAGCTCTCAGACTCTGATTTAACCACAGAAAGATGGCCTTTAGTCCCCGAGTCTTTGTTGCTTTGCTTGCTGTGGTATGGGAGGTGAAGGGGAGCCATCTTTTTTCCCTGAACTGGATGGTTGAGTTGCCTTCATTCCAGGAAGGCACAGTTTGCACATGGCAGTATGGAGCAGGCCGTGGTGAGCACAGGGAGAGCTTTTTCCAGGAATAGGGAACGACATCCTCATTCCAGACTCCTTAGCAAGAACCAGGGAGAACCCAATAATGACACCTCAAATACTGCTGCCTTACAACTGCTACAAAAAATTGGAAGGGACAGACATAGCCAGAAATCTCTGGGTCAAAAGAATGAATGGAGGCTTCTACCTGACAGGGCTTTCAGGGTGTGCCCTTTCAGAGGGCTCCTTTGCCTAAGCCCATGGGCATTTCTATTTCCAGATACAAGCAGCTTGATAGGAGACTGTGCTGGGTACTTCATTCTCAAAATTCTCACATCTCAAGTGTGATGAAAACTTGGAGGGTCCTTTGTGCTCCATTTCCACCACTTAGTCTTCTTTGTCCAAAAGTTTCTGCATGGCGTTTATGCAGAGCCAGCGTCTTACAGGAATATCCTCTTCTTTCAGCCTGGGTTTGGCAGTGTCCTTTGGATGGTGATATAGGTTATACTTTGGGTCTCCTCAAGATAGTTTTAAAATTTGTGGCCAACCACACACCTAGGGTGTGTAAAGATACCAGGGTGAATGCCTGAGGTAGTTGAAGCCAGTGTGGTTAGGGGAGGATACTGCCTCCGTGTGGGAGAAGATGAAGGGATGACAGGAGATATCTCCTTCTTTGATTTGACTCATGCCCACTGGAATGCAGGACTTAGACGCAACTTCTATCCATTGCTGCTTTTCTCCTTTGTCACAGTCACCCATCACAGACACCCATCTGGTGCTGTCTGTCCAGAACTAAAATTCCAAGGATTGGAGGCGAGTTTCCAGTCCTGAGTCCATAGAGGACTCTCAGAGGCTGATGTCCATTGGTCAGCTGACCCTCTGTCCCGTAGCTCCTGTTGTGTAGCAGGGTATTATAGCAATAGTAAATAATTGCTCTTCTTTGGCAACCAGGTTCTCCCTGTGAGTCTAGTCAGTCAGCGTCTCAGAGTCTCTTCTTTCTTATGAAGTGAGGAGTCTGATACAATCTGGTGAGTGTGCAAGAGGTCTTGGCCAAGGGGCTGTGGAATGGGGTTTCAGAATTTGTGGACATCACCAGGCCTAGGGTATCTGCAGTTGCCCCGTGGGGGAAACTGCTATGTGAGTAGGCAAGCCAGATGATTGAGAGAAAGGAGCCAGTCTCCTGTCTGGATCGAGAGTGAATTAAGAAGATATCTCTTTCCTAGATGGATGCCCATTCCTATTGGAGATGCAGAACTTTTGCCCTGCTCGTACTCAATCCCCATGGCCATTGCTGCTTTTCTCACTAGGTCTCCTTTCACATTCCAGGACCATGTAGTGTGTGTTCCACTTGGACAGCCATGGCTGTATGAATGGTGTCAGTTTCCAGTCAGTTCCTGAGGAAATTGAAGGCTCCTCTGGGTCTAATATCCCAGAGGAACCCTGGTCCTTCCATGCCGGAGCACATGGTGTTGCTTAAGCCAGCTAAGGTATGCCAACGAGTATGGGAAGCCAGTTAGCCTCCCCTCCCATCACTAATGGAGACCCCTTCATTTGGAAGAGCAGCAGGTTTTTGTGTTGGGCAGGATGCTCCAGGATCTGCCACTGCACACAAAGTACCTTGGGATGGAATCCTGCATGACGCCCCAACTCCAAACACTTGCCCCATCAGCCAGGAGCACATCCCTGCTACAGCTGTTATCACGGTGGCCCCTATGGACAGATGGGAAGGGCAGGACCACATAGCCAGAGACAGATCTTTCCCTCTGATGCTGAAAGAATCTGGGCAGGCTTCTTGCCAACTGGGCTTTCAGGTGGAACTTATAGACAGCACCATTTGCCAAAGCCCACAGGTGTTTCTCATTCCTGACTCAATAGTGAGCGGGGAGGGGGGGGGAGGAGGAAGACAGTGCTAGTCACGTCACTCTCCACAGTGATCTCATTCTTATCCCATAATGCACGACTCTGGCCCTCCCTCTACCCACTGTCACCCCTTTGCTCTATTTTCACACTGAGCCCCTCCCTGGGCTCCATTCCATGTGAGTGTCTGAGAGTCATGACCTGGCCCTCAACTGGGCAGTCTGGTCCATTTCCTCGTGACTGTTCACCGGCATCCCTCTGCTTGGCCAACAGGCCCCCTGGCTCTTCAACAAGAAGAGTCTTCTCCCTGTATGATGGTTCATCTCTGCATGTCTGTCTCAGTACTCGGATTTTCGGGCAAATAGGCTTGTATTTTTGTGTTTGTTTTTGTATTTACCACAGGACAGATCCTCAGATCCTCTGAGGCTTGCTCAGACCTTGAAAAGACAAGAATAGCTGTAAAATGGGAAGTCCTTAGAATAGGTGAATGGTGCTGATCTATTTGCCCTCTATAGAGGGCAAGATCTATTTCTCTTTAAACCACTGCAACTTTAATTATATGTGAAACAGGCAAGGCAACCCTGCTTGGTACCTCCCTCTGCATTTCTTCCCGATGTATTGCACGCTGGCCAGCACCTCTACTCAGTTCATCCTCCTTAAGAGAGTTATTCCTGGCTTTGTTCAACACACATCCCATCATGTGCATATCCCTTTTGTGTGAGGATCCACGTGTGAGAGTGCGTTAATCTAACAAATGTGGGGCTGAGAGAAGTGACCTGGAAAGGAGGCAAGGACTAGGTGCTGTTCTCATGGGTCTCCACCCTATCTGACAGTCCCTGCCTTCTGCCACCTGTCCTGAGGCTCTTGTACACCCTGTCCTGCCAGCCAGAACTGTCAACTGATGCTACTGTTGAGTGTGCTGAAGGAGAGGGCTGCATAGGCCAATGTAATAGTTGCCACACCCATGACTCACAGGCCACAGGGAAGCTGAGGCAACTGTGGCACTGCCTAATGCACGGGGTGTTCGGCCTTGGCACCTGACACTAGAAGCCTCCTTGTGGCTGTGTCCTGAACCCAGCACTGATGCCTGTGATGCTGCTGGCTTCTCTGACCCAGCTGGAAAGGTTAAATCAAGGTCCGAGTAAGTGCAAGTGCTGCCATTAGCAGGGGCTGGTCTGCTTGCTTGGTGCCCCACCTCCATATGCACAGGGCTTGGGTGAAAAATCTATCCAGTGGGCATGGGCTGAGTGTGTGACAACTCCATGGGCTCCTGAGTCTAAATGGAGACATAGTCAAGACCTACAGCCAGGGAAGGAACGGCCATAAGGAGGCCAAAGCTCAAT
>NW_026463952.1:51427-82417 GCF_027475565.1 Acinonyx jubatus
TCAGGATGCAGTTTTCTTGTGGCTGGTGCTTTCTTGCATCCCAACTCCACAGGTGATCCCTTTGTACTCTCAGGACACCAAGCTTGCCTAGGAAGTGCTGCTCAGGTCAGCAGTCCCAGCTTCATTCCATTTTCATCTGAGGTGAACAACTTTGGCCGCCAGTGTGTTTCTTCTAATTTATTTCATTATTATTATTATTAACAACCAGTTGTTCCCTGTGGGATTTTGGGGGCAGGAGTCTGGAAGTCTCTCCTCCGATTTTAATTGTCAAGTCTTTGGTAGCAATTTCCTTGATTGTGTGATAGCTTGAACAATGGGTGCCTCATGGGCTTCCCTGACAAACTTACCTTGACAATAGGAGGCAGGAGCCTGAGGACGTTGGAAAGTGTGTAGCACAAGAGGTTTGCCTATGGACAAAGAGCAGTGTTGAGAGCAGCCTGCTTTACTCCTAGGGCAAAGTAAATATATCAGGAGTAAGGAGTCAGGGGCAATGCAGCTGTCACCTAGACAGCAATCTCCCAGCAATAGGCAGCAAGCTCCCACTCCCTTCCTGTGCCAACCTGGACAAATCTGTTTCTGATATCACTGAGGAAACATTGTCATCTTCTTCCCCGGGAAGATGGTGCTTGGCAGGCTGTGGTTGTCATGACAATGATCACCCTGCTGAGACCTTCCCCCTGTTGCCTGAAATGTTTGCATTCCTAGCAGCTGAAGTTTTACCTATGCACACTGCAATCCCTGAGCTGGTCAGCCAAGAAAAAGATCAATCAACGTGTACAAGACCACCAGAGTCCCATTCCACACTCTTAAGTGTTAGCTGAGAGCCAACACCACCATCACCTACTTACCACTGCCTCTATCCATTGAAGGAAAGTGCTGGAGAAAAGGTGAGGGTCCAAAGACTCTTTGACCTATCTGAGGTAAAAATGTACATAGCTTGCAGACGGGGCTCTCGGGTTTAGAGTGATAAAGCTTCGGGGGATGATGGTGGGGTTTGTGGGGTCCAGAGCTGACGGCCAGGAAAGAATTCTTGGAGACTTCTTTGGTGCAAAAAGGTGATTTTATTAAAGCAGCGCGACAGGACCTGTGGACAGGAAGAGCTGCCTGCACTGGGGCTGTGAAGAGTGGTTATATACTATGGGCTTGGGGAAAGTAAAGTCCAAAGACAAGTTTCCAAGGAGACTTTCATATGCTAAAGACACAGATCACTGGAGGCATAGCTATAGTCAAGCTAAGGTGGTTTTTCCCTTCTAGCAAAGCATGAACATTCAGAAAGTAGGGAATTCCTGGAGAAACATTTTACTCTGTCAGCCTCAAATATTTATCATTCAGTTGCAGGTTACAAGGAAATTCAAATTTAATTTTTTAATGTTTCTTTATTTTTTAGCAGAGTGAGAGAGAGAGAGAAGGAGAGAATGAGTGGAGAAGGGGGAGAAATATAGAGAGAGAGAGAGAGAGAGAGAGAGAGAATCTGAAGCAGGCTCCAGGCTCTGAGCTGTCAGCACAGAGCGTGACATGGGGCTGGAACTCAGGAACTGTGAGATCATGACCTGAACCAAAGTCAGAAGCTTAACTGGCTGAGCCACCCAGGCACCCCATGAAATCCTATGTTATCTGCCATTTCCTTCTTGCCTTTGTTCCCCACATCACTATGGAGAGGAGGGTGATGTTGGGGTTCCAGGAAACTGAGTAGATAGGTTCCTGGAGATTAGGCGGTTGAGGAGATTGTCTTTTTCTTGTAATTTACTAAGATATTGAGTGGGGTAGGGCCAGAAAGAGCGAGACAGAGGATGCGAAGCAGGCTTCACGCTGTGAGTGCAAAGTCAGATGCAGGGCTTCAACTCATGACCTGAGACCATGACCTGAGCCAAAATCGAGTCAGCCTCTTAACCCACTGAGCTACCCAGGCACCACATCCCTTGATGTTTTTCTAATTCTATCTTGGTTCCTACCAGGCACAGTGGGCCTGTCAATAACTCAATGAAAAAGCAGAGTTTGGTGGAGAGCTCCCACTCTGCTCCCATGCTACCTGAAAGCAATCAGTTTCTGATATACAAAAGGATCCATTGACCTCCTGTCACTGATGACTTGGTGCTCAAAAGGCTGAAGATGGCATGGTAATACTTATGATGAGGGAGCATGAGGCAGGCTGAGGGGTAAAGCACAAGCTAGCAGCCCCCTGCCACCCCAGGGGGATCTGAGTGATATCCCTTGGACACTCCTGGCTACCCAAGAACAAAGGAAAGGGATTTAAGTTGTTGCCGCCAGCAATGTGGAAACTAAAGCAAATGAAAAATGAAATTCCCTTACTGCCTATAGCCCACTGACAAGTCCCTGAAACAGGCAGAGTTCCTCCTCCTAGAGGGAAGAGCTCAGCTGCCTGGATGATGGCACTTTGCCAGGGGCAAAAGAGAACTTTAGCTTAACATTACCCCAATTTTGAGGACCCTGTAAGTCAACTTCCTTTCTCTCAACTGCCCCAAGATATATGCAGCCAATCATCCTGCAAGCTTATGCTATGGCCCCTGATACACATCAGTCTCATGACTGAAGATTTATTAAATGGTAATAAATGGTATTTCCCTACCACAGTTAGCCCCTCAAGGTGCTGGAATCCTTGCTTCTAAAATTCATTAGAGACTTAATCCCTGACCTCCTGCCAACCTGAGCATGTATAATGAGTTACCCATCAGAACTCCAGTGAAGCTCTTCCATGCTTGAATAAAATCACCTTTTTGCACCAAAGACGTCTTCAAGAATTCCTTCTTGGTCATCGGCTCTGGACCTCTCCACTGTCATTCCGAACATCATTTTCGAGTGCGGGTGTGGGGCTTCAGGTCTCGTCAACTGGACTCTGTGCTTCGGTGCAAATTTGGTGAGTATGCTTTCTCTTTACTCTGTTACTCTCATTTCAGGGGATTTTTGAGAAGTGTGGTCTTATTGGAACACTTTTATGTGGATTGCTCAGGCTGCAATCCTCTAGCCTGTGGCTACTCTACTGGGAGGAGAAAGCCTGCCTTTTGGTAGAAAGTGAGGACCTTGGCCAGAATGGTAATAAGATCCAGAAACTTGATGCCCTGTCTTTATTCCCGTCCTTATATGAAGCTGTCTGTCTCGGGCAGGGGACAGCCACCTAAATGACTAGCACAGCTGCCAATCTTAAGACTCCTGTGTGAGGTTTCCTTCTCATTGGTGTAATGTGATTCCCTCCACATCTCTGGTCTAGCTGCTCCTGGTCATGAGACCTCCACTGAGAGCTAGTGGAAACCAGTGCCTGATTGAATTAAAAGCCAACTGGGCACCTTTTCCTATGGGAGTTGGCTTTAAAGCCTATATGGGTTGGAATGTTGCTTAGATCATGATGGATTTCTGTCTTTATTGTTTTCCATCAATGTCCTTTACTAACTACTACTTAAAATTGGGTAATCCATGGCAGCGTCCTGGCTGTGGTGGCCAGCAGCAGCAGCGGCAGTGGCAGTGGCAGCAGTGAGTCCACCAGGGCAGGAGTTTCAAGCTCAGGGGAGAGGGGAGGGAGCCTAAAGAGTCATGAAGAGGGGAACATTAGGGGAGGGGTGGGTCGCTTCTTTGGCTCCCTTGGTGAGTCTAGGGATAAAGCAGCTAAAACCTTTGCCTGGCTCTCTTGGCTCCATCCTGACTCCACAATGCTCCTGTGAGGTGGAGTCACAAAGACAGAGGGACAGGGACACCCCCTCCAATGAGGAGACCAGCCAGATGCCCACCTGGCAGTGTCCTGAAGGAACCCAGGTGATGCTCAGCCCCACAGGTCCCAGCCCTGCAACCGATGATCAGAAACATCCTGATATCGCCACAGACCGAGCACCATCCATCACGGAATCGCAGATGGGCCCACTCAGGTTCCATGGCCCCCTGGGGGACCCCAAGGATGCCTGCCTGTGGAGCCACAGAATCAAACTCAGCAGGCAGGCTAGACCGAGTCACACATTCACATTCACATACACATCAGAGGTTATTATATTCCCTACCATAGAATCCCTACCTGTGAGACTTCTGAAGTTTCGGGAAGTGATCAGGTCCCCCTTCCACTCTTGCGAGTGGGCCTGACTAGATTGGGCCCCAGTCTTACTAGTTCTGACATCAGGTCCAGGTCCTCACCTGCCAAGTCTCCTTGAGTCTGGCGGGAATGGTGGAGCGGGTGGCCTGAAGGGGACAAAGAAAGAGACTGCTGAAATTTAGGTAGGGCGTGCGCTCTGCCTTGTGATCCCTCATTCCATCACTGCCTGGCTGTTCTTCCAAACCGGTGGCAACAATGGGCCAGCATGGTTGGTTTTCCTGGTCAGGGAACCAAGTATGTTACAGAACCAGGCTGGAAGGCTGGTGGAAAAACCAAGCGGCACCAGGAGATCTTGGTGAATTGGAGATTTATTTTACACCAGTGGGCTCAGAGGAGACTGTTTCTCCAAAGGTCTGAGCCCAGAATGCCAGTGGGGAGGGTAATGTACAGCCTACAGCCTCCATATCTGTGGGGGTTTTCATGCGCACAGCAGACAAAGGAAGAAGAAACTGGAGGAGGGGTCTCTAAGCTAGAGGCCAGAATTTGTTTTAGTCCAATCAGCCATCTTGGTGTATTTTATACATTTCTCCAACAATGAGATTCACCAAAATAAAGGCCTTTTGGGACAAATAGAGGTATTTGAAATCTTTTAGATTAATACTAAAATGGGTAAGAATTTTGAGAACTACAAAGCTGCATTCAAACTAAACAAGAATTAGAAACGGGACTAAATGAGTTGAGGAAGATTATAGTTGTGTGACTCTTGTTGGAAATATTGCTGGTTCTCTAACGTTTGTTCTCCCAGATTAAGGAAAAGTTCTTTTCAGATATCTATGATATACAGAGATGTTGTCAAATATTCACTTGTAAACTGAAGTGTTGAACTTTTCTCTACCTAAACCCTCTGAAATTCAAACACTCTCAGCGAGTATTCTTTCTTTCATGGCCATTACAGTTATTTGCCTAAGTGCAGTAAGAATCTTCTCCTTGTAACAGGACACCATTGGAAATACTGGTTATTTTACTAAGTCTTTGACTGGAATGTCTTATTTGAGAGACATGCCTAGACCCAGAAATGACCCTATAGCTTTAAGGAACTGAGGTGGACTTCATGAAACATGGAGCCAATAAAGCCCGTTGGAAATGTTGGCCGGATATCTTTCTTACAGAGTTCCCAGCAGCCTCACCAGGAGAGTCAAGAATGTCACTTCCTGGCAGGTGCAAGAACCTCAGGATATCTTGGGGACCTTGTGAAGAGGAATTTGCCCAATTCCCAAGGTATTGCAAGCCTGCCTGATGGGAAGTACTTGGCTTGGCTTCAGGCCTTGAGAGGCTACAAAAGTTCAGTCTGGAGATTCTTTATGAAGGCTTCCAGAAAAAGCACACTTTAAAAGATTCTTAAGATCAATGACTATTCTTGCTGAGCTCATGTAAATAATTAGGCCCATTTGGTAAGACTGGACTTGTTTTACAAATGAATTAGTTTTGATTTGGCTATCTCTGGAAATTAGGGTTTTTAGAGAGAAAGATAATGCAGTTATGGATGTTAAATCCTAGTTGTCTTTAAATGTTTGCCTAAACTGGACAACATGAGGTAAACTTGAGAGATCCTGTCACAATAGCACAGGTTATCCTGTGGGGATAGTAAGAGGACCCTATGCATATATTATTTGAAAAACTGAAAGCTGGGGTGGATTCCCCCAACAACTGTACATAAGGACCTTTCTCACTATAGACCTGTCAAGAGAAAAAGATGATAGTGATTTATTATTCACTTGAATCTGGGTTAATTCATACATCTCTAAGTATGCAAACCATGTCCTCCCTAAACCTGATCTGATAGTTACTAGAAACCCACCCCATATAAACCCCAAAGACTTGGTTTATTCAAAGGATGGAAATTCTCATACAATAGAGAATTTAACTCCAAAGTAAGAGGAACCCTACTGGGTCATATTATGTACTTCTACTGCCATAAGTTAGAGGAGCATTCTTCATGGGCTCCTGTATCTAAATAAAACCTGTACTCCCTTTACAGGAAGTCAATGAGCAAACAAATGTGACTACCTATTCCCAGGAACCTGTGCAAGACCTCAAACCTCTCTTATGATGGTTGTCCCTTTCTTTTTCTCTTTCCTTTAGCCATTTATACTAACAGTTCCTTCTTACGATGAGCCATTCAGAGGATCACCACAGACATTTGAGTTACAAACTGGAAAGACCAATCTGATTCCTGCTGCTTGTTCCCACTCCCATCTGAGGATGCTTCAAGCCTGACATCTAAAAACCTCACTGGCAACACTGGTAGACACCAGGTTTGTAGTTTGCTCTAACAAAATGCTGTGCATCCATTCCAGATTACCACAAAAAAAAAAATTCTAGACTTCTAACTGACATGAATACTTAAATTGGCTCTTTAAACAATCCCTCTCTTTCCTTCAGTGATTGGCCAAACTCCTGGACTGGAGCATTGTTGTCAACTACCAAAGGAATTTTCTTGGGGCTTCTCTCTTGTTATTCTATTTATGTTTTGCTCTTTTCTCTCATGCCTCTCTGCCTGGTGCCAAGACTCCATCACTACAATCAGTTCAGCCAACAGATGAGTCTTGATCTTCAAGAAGGCCTACCTTGGATTCACCTGCCTCTGCCTTTTGTAACTCCTCTATGTGTTCCCCAACAGACCAATATTGACCCATCTAAGTATGGAAAACTCTACACCCCTACTCAGCAGAAAGAAGCTACAGAAGATGAGACCTTCCATCTTCCTCAAGCTTAAAGATTTAAGGGTCAACATTGTTCAGGGGGGGATATGATGAGGAAGAATGAGGCAGGCTGAGGGGTAAAGCACAAGCTAGGCCCCCCCACGCCAGGTGGGATCTGAGTGGTATTTCCTGGACACTCTTGACTACCCAAAAACAAAGAAAAGGGGCTTAAGCGCTTGCCATGGTAATGTGGAAATGAAGGCAAAGGAAAAATTAAATTCCTTTACTGCCTATAGCCCATTGCCAAGTCGCTGAAACAGGCAGAGTGACCTCCATCTAGGAGTTCAGCTGCCTCGATGATGACGCTTTGCTAGGGGCAAAAGAGAACCTCAGCTTAACACTATCCCAAACTCAAGGGCCCTGTGAGTTTACTTCTTTAATTTCAACTGCCCCCAAGATGTATCCTGGCAATCATCCTCCAAGCTTATGCCCCCCCAATATACATCCAATGGGTCTCATGACTGAGAGACCGTTACTTAAGTGGTAATAAATGGTATTTCTCTAGCAACAGCTAGCCCCTCAAGGTCCTGAAAACCTTGCTTCCAAACTTCCTCAGAGACTTACTCTATCCCTGACCCCTTCTAACCTGATGGTATATAATAATGAGGTACCCGTCAGGACCCCAGTGAGGCTCTTCCTGCACATAGGTCCTTTCCCCATGATTTAATAAAATCACTTTTTTTTGCACCAAAGATGTCTTCAAGAAATCTTTCTTGGTGGTCGGCTCTGGACCACCCTCACCATGACCCGCAAACTTCATCAGTTCGACAGCACAACTCCAACCACTGGCTGCTACAGATGCCTTCATTCTGAAGAACAGACAGTTTACCAATTAACAGTCTTCTTCAGGAACTGCTATGTTCAGGAAACAGCCCATTCAAGAACTAATGCACCAGAGCCACTTTCTAAATACCTGAGGGTAAGCCACAAGCCAAAACCTGCTAACTAGGAGTTATTCCTGGCCTCAAAGGACAGGGCAAAAAAAGCAAATATCAGAAACTTTCCATCTCTTTCTGAAGGAACAGTGCAGGTTTCCCTTGTTCCTAGCTCAAACATTGTTCTTACTCCTGAGGCAACAATCTTACCAGGAGATTGTGCTAGTCACGTTCATGTTTTGCTCTATGACTTTCTCTTCTGCTAAGAGGGAACATTGGCCTTCTCTGTATCCTTCTCCATCCTGTTTCTCTTTTCCAACAAAGTTCTCCCTATTGTCTATTCAGAAACAATGTCTCAGAGCCATTTTTTTCTACTTTTAACTTGGGTGTCGGGCCATATTTTTGTCACTCCAGGATATGTTGGGCCACAGAGTCCCTCAAAAATTGTCTCTCAGTATTGTGTTGACAAAGGTAAGCCCAGGGCACTTCAAAGTGCCCAGCAGGAATGCTCATGTGTGGTCAGGGTCACTGATATTGGGAGGAAGCTATCCTCACTTCTGGGACAAGAGGACCATGGAGCTAGACATTTCATTCTATGCTTGATCCCATTCTCAGCTGAAATGGAAAACTTTGACCCTGTGTATAGCCATTCCAATTTCCTGATTGTATTGATAACTATGTCTTGGGCCCCAAACAAGGGCACTGAGGCTATCCCCCAGGTCGTGAATACCCAGCCATTCCTAATGAGCTCTGACTCTGGTCTCTGCTAACCAAGAGCAATCAGTTTCTGATATCCCAAAGGAAAGATTGCCTTCCTGTCAGTATTTGGTGTTTGGCTGGCAGATATAAGAAATAATGGTTAGACAACTTGTTTCCCTCCCTGGCCATTAAAGATGCTTTCACTCTGAAGAGGAGTTGGTTCACCCAGGTGCAGTGTTCTTGAGGACCTGCTTTGCTCAGAAAGAGAGCATTCAAGAACTACTGCACCACAGCCCAGTGCCAAACACTTGAGCATTAGTCTGGAGCACAAACCTGCTACCTTTGAATCACTGCTGCCTCTATCCACTGATAGGATAGGAAGGGAAAACAGTGAACCTCAGAGTCTTTCCCTCTCTTTCTGAAGTAAGGATATAGGTATCTTGCCTTTGGGCTCCCTCTGTAGACCATGGACGTTTCCCTTTGCCCTAGCCCATGTGTGTTTTTTATCTATGTGATTCTTATTCCTGAGACTGTCAGCTTGCTTGCCAGGGGATTGTACTTGGCATTTCCTCCTCCCGTTTATCACATTCTCGTCTCTCATAAGGAACATTGTCCCTCGGTGTATTCATTTCCATCCTTTTACTCTTCTTTTAAAGATTCTTTTATTTTTGAGGGAGAGAGAGAAAAGAGGGAAGGCATATGCAAGCGGGGAAGGGGCAGAGACAGAGGGATGGAGGATCCAAAGCAGGCTTTGCGCTGACAGCTGAGAACCCCCGGCAGAGCTCAAAATTGCAAACCATGAGGTCATGACCCCAAGACAAAATCGGATGCTTAACCCACTGAGCCTGGCAGACGCCTGGGTAGGTATCTCATCCCTTTTCACTTTTCAAACTTAGATTCTCCCATGGGCCAATCAGGGCCCTGGGAGCAATTCCTTCGGATTTTAATTATGGATTCAGGAGGAGTTTTTGTGACAACAGAATAGGTTGGGCCACAGGAGCCCTGCCAACTTGCCTTCCAGATCTATATCGACAACACTAGATGTAGGTCAGTGGAAGGTACCCAGCACAGAATATTTGTATGTTGGTAGGATTAGAGGTGTTGGGAGGGAGCTTTCCTCACTTCAGGGGCAAGGGCAAATAGAGGGAGACATTTCTTTCTCAGATTTATTTCATTCTCATCTAAAAGGAAAGTTGTCCATAGAGTCATTCCCATCCCATTGCTATTTGCTCACGAGGACTTGGTTTGCAGGCTGGGTGGGGCAGTGAGGCTGTCAATCACACAGTGAGCTCCCAGGGATTGGTGGTGAGTTCTCACTCTGTTTCCCTGCTAACCAAGAGTTATTAGTTTCTGACAACCCACAGGAAAGATTGCCCTCCTGGCAGAGAGCACTTAGTGCTTGGCCTAAGATGCTGAAGAGCATATAATTCACACATACGAGATATGTTCCAGGACCTAGACGGTGCATAAAGTGGCCACTGTAAAAGTAATGGGCCACAGAAACCAAGTTTCCAAACATTTAAGCAACAGGCTGGAGCATGGACCCATTACCCCTAAAGCCCTGCTGCCTCTATCCTCTGATGGGAAGGCCACAAGCTTTCCCTCTCCTTCAGAAGGAAATATGCAGACCTCTTGCAGCCTGGGCTCTCAGGAGGTTTCCCTTTAGAGGTATCCATTGTCTCTGGCCACAGGCGTTTCTGAGTCCTTAGGGAGAACCTTGCCAGGAAATTGTGCTAACACTCCCTTCTAACCTTTGTCCCATTCTCATCAATAATGAAACACTCTGGCCTTCTGCTGTTCCATTTTTTTTCTTTTTTTTTCTTTTTGCAAAGTAGTTTGTCGCTGGATGCCATTCAGAGCCAATGTCTCAGAGAACTAACCTTTCCTTTAAGTTGGAGTGATCTGGTCAAGTTTTTATGTCTCTGGCATAGATTGGGACACAGGACCCCCATTATTGACCTTTCAGAACTATGTCGACAATGGGAAGTATAAGGACCTTGAGGGTGCCCAGCAGAGTGTCCATGTGTAGACAATGCCAGGGTTTGTGAGGGAACTGGCCTCACTTCTGGTTGAAGGAGAAACCATGGTAGACATCTCATTCCCAGCTTTATCCTAATCTCCTGTGTCATATAGAGCCTTTGTCTTCTGTACAGCCATTCCCATCAATTTTCTGTTTTCCTAACAAGGCCATGGGTCACAGCCAGGAGAAATTGGTCTATCTTCCACACAGCCAACATCCACAATTTGTGATGAACTATCACTCTGGGCCTGTGCTATGTGAGAGCAATTAGTTACTTTATCCCAGACAACAATGACCCTCCTGTCCATGAGCGCTTGTTGCTTAACAGGCCCTGGTAATCTCTGTGATGGGTAGCCAGCTTGCCTCCCTCCCCTGGCTGATTGAAATATCTTCATTCTCTAAGGCAGATGGATCAGGCATGCACAGTAGACTGCAGGACTATTCAGCCCAAAAAAGCCCTCACAGGGAATACTGCACCATGACGTGGTGACAAAACCTAGAGGACCAATGGGAGCACGGACCTGCTACCACTGAATCACTGCTTTTTCTATGCCCTGAGTGGTAGGGCATACAAAGGAGCCCAGGGCATAAGCCTTCTTTCTCTTTCTAAAAGACAAGTGTAGGCCTCGTGGCAACTGGGCACCCAGGTGTAAGCCATGGATGGTTCCCTTTACCCCAGCCCACAGGTGTTTCTTACTACAGACAACAGTTAACTTCTCAGGAGATTATGCTGGGAGATTGTGTTTCTCAGCTTCATCCCACTGTCATTTGTAGTGAAGCACTTTGGCCCTCGGTGTCTTTATTTCCATCCATTTGCTCTTTTTTTCAAACTAGGATCTCACTGGAGTCCATTCAGAGTCAGTGTCTCAGAGCAACATCCTCCACTTTACACTGGGGGCTCTGGCTGAAACCTGGGGACTCTGAATAGACTGGCAACAGGACCTCTAGTAATTGCCCATTAGAATTCTGTGCACAATGAGAGATGTAGTGCATAGGAAGGTGCCAAGCTGTGTATGTATGGATGCGTGTAGATGGTCCCAGAGGTTTAGGGAGGGACAGGCCATACACATTCAGCTGGGAGAAAAGAAGGTAGATAGATGTGCCCAGCAGCATCATCCAATTCCCGTGTGTAATGGAGAGCCTTGACCTCCCTTGTAGCCATTCCCACCAATTTGCTATTTTCTAAGTCTTGGGTCACATTTAGGGACAACTGGGCTTTCACTCCCATAAGCAGAACCCAAAGATTGGTGCTAAATTTCCACTCTGGTCCTGTGCCTGTGAGAGCAAACAGTACCCTTATATCAGAGGAATGATGGCCTTCTTGTCCCTGAGTGCTTGATACTTGGCCAGCTCCGGTGAGTGCAGTGAAGTACAGAGATGCCTTCATTCTGAGTTACCCATGGCTCCCATATGCACACTAGGCATCGGGACCTGGTCAGCACTGGGAGGGCCCTTTCAAGAACTTTCAAGTCCAGGTTGCAAACACTTGATCACCAGCTGGGAGCAGGAACACCCTGCCTCTGAATCAATGCTGCATTTATTCCCTGATGGGAAGGACAGGAAAAACCTCCCAAACCATTTTTCCCTCTGTCTCTGAAGGAAGAATACACAGCTCCTGCAGAATTTCACACTCAGCTATAGCCAATGGAGGTTTCTTTGACACTGGCCTTCAAGTGATTCTTACACTCCAGACAGCCAGCCTGCCAGGAGATAGGAGTAGACAATTCTCACTTTAGCCCATTCTGTGTTGTAAGGAAGAACTCTAGTCCTCCAGGTCCCTACTTGCATTGTATTGCTCTTTGCTCAAATTAGGTGCTACCTGGGAGCCATTCAGAACAAGAGGTTCAGAAGAATGTCCTCTGTTTAAACTAGAAGATTCCAGGATCCACGGGTCTATGCCAGGTACACAGACTGGATGCAAATATTGCTGTGCGGTGCCCACTCAGTTCCTGAGCCAATGGACAGCTCACCACGCCTGGTATCCCAGAGGAAAGCAGGTCCCTTTGTCGCCAAGGGCTTGGTGCTTAGTCAGCTGGAATAATTGCAGGGATGGGTGGCCTGTTGGCCTCCCTCCCCTGGCTGACAGAGGTGCATTCATCCTGCAGAGTAGATGGTTCATGCATGCTCACCATGTTACAGGTCCTGGTCAGGGTGCAAAGGGACTTTTAAAGGAGTAGAGCACCAGGCTGGGTTTTAACCACTTGACCATCAGCCACAGCTGAATCCCTGCGCCCCTGTCTACTAGTGGGAAAGGGCAAGAAACACACCCAAAGGCAGGGCTTTCCCTCTCTTTCTCAGGGAAAAATGCAGCCCCCTTGCTGACAGCACTCCCAGGTGTAGCCTATGGCGGAGGGGGGGGGGGGTCCCTTCACCAAAGCCCACAGGTGTTGCTTCTTCCTGAGACAGCCAGCTGGCTACAACATGGCACTAGTCGCTTGATTATCCACATCATCCCATTCTCATCCCTAATGAAGAACTCTGACCCCTGTGGATCCATTTTCACCCTTTAGGTCTAATTCCAAACTAGGTCCTCTTTGGGGCCCATTGCATATAGTCTCTTAGTGGAATATCCTCAGCATTCTGCTGAGGATCCTAGTCTGGTGCTGGTGACTGTGTGATAGGTTTGGCCACAAGGGCCCCTGGCAGGTTGGTGTCAAAACCATGGAGGCATTCAGAGGCCAAAGGCACTGGAAGGGCCCAGAAGAGAACGTTTGCCCTTCAACTGGGCCAGAAGGCTGGGAAGGGAGCTGGCCTCCTTTCTTAGCTGAGGGGACATGAAGTTGCATAGCCCCTTTTGAGATCAATCCCATTGCCATTGGAGATATTGAGCTTTGGCCTCCTTATGGCCGTTCCCTTCCCTTGGCTCTAGGTCTGACTATGTCTCCATTTAGACTCAGGAGCCATGGAGTTGTCACACACTCAGCCCATGCCCATGGATAGATTTTCACCCAAGCCTGTGCATATGGGAGGTGGGCACCAAGCAAGGCAGACCAGCCCCTGCTAATGGCAGCACTTGCACTTACTCGGACTTGGATTTACCTTCCAGCTGGGTCAGAGAAGCCAGCAGCATCACAGGCATCAGTGCTGGGTTCAGGACACAGCCACAAGGAGGCTTCTAGGTCAGGTGCCAAGGCCGAACACCCCGTGCATTAGGCAGTGCCACAGTTGCCTCAGCTTCCCTGTGGTCATGGTGTGGCAACTATTACATTGGCCTATGCAGCCCTCTCCTTCAGCACACTCAACAGTAGCATCAGTGACAGTTCTGGCTGGCAGGACAGGGTGTACAAGAGCCTCAGGACAGTGGCAGAAGGCAGGGACTGTCAGATGGTGGAACCCATGAGAACAGCACCTAGTCCTTGCCTCCTTTCCAGGTCACTTCTCTCAGCCCACATTTGTTAGATTAACGCACTCTCACACGTGGATCCTCACACAAAAGGGATATGCATGATGGGATGTGTTGAACAAAGCCAGGAATAACCTCTAATGAGGCTGAACTATGTAGAGGTGCTGGCCAGCGTGCAATACGTCTGGAAGAAATGCAGAGGGAGGTACCAGAGCAGGGTTGCCTTGCCTGTTCACATATAATTAAAGTTGCAGTGGTTTAAAAGAAATAGATCTTGCCCTCTATAGAGGGCAAATAGATCAGCACCATTCACCTATTGTAAGGACTTCCCATTTTACAGCTATTCTTGTCTTTTCAAGGTCTGTGAAAGCCTGAGAGGATCTGAGGATCTGTCCCTGTGGTAATACAAAAACAAACACAAAAATACAAGCCTATTTGCCCGAAATCCGAGTACTGAGACAGACATGCAGAGATGAACCATCATACAGAGAAGACTCTCTTGTTGAAGAGCCAGGGGCCTGTTGGCCAAGCAGATGCCACAGTCACAGGAAATGGACCAGAATGCCCAGTTGAGGGCCAGGTCATGACTCTCAGACACTCACATGGAATGGAGCCCAGGGAGGGCTCAGTGTGAAAATAGAGCAAAGGGATGACAGTGGGTAGAGGGAGGGCCAGAGTCGTGCATTAGGGATAAGAATGAGATCATGTGGAGAGTGACGTGACTACCACTGTCTTCCCCCCCCCCCCCACTATTGACTCAGGAATGAGAAACACCTGTGGGCTTTGGCAAATGGTGCTGTCTATAAGTTCCACCTGAAAGCCCAGTTGGCAAGAAGCCTGCCCAGATTCTTTCAGCATCAGAGGGAAAGATCTGTCTCTGGCTATGTGTCCTGCCCTTCCCATCTGTCCATAGGGGCCACCGTGATACAGCTGTAGCAGGGATGTGCTCCTGGCTGATGGGCAAGTGTTTGGAAGTGGGGCGTCATGCAGGATTCCATCCCAAGGTACTTTGTGTGCAGAGCAGATCCTGGAGCATCCTGCCCACACAAAAACCTGCTGCTCTTCCAAATGAAGGGGTCTCCATTAGTGATGGGAGGGAGGCTAACTGGCTTCCCATACTCGTGCATACCTTAGCTGGCTAAGCAACACCATGTGCTCCGGCATGGAAGGACCAGGGTTCCTCTGGGATATTAGACCCAGAGCGCCTTCAATTTCCTCAGGAACTGACTGGGAAACTGACACCATTCATACAGCCATGGCTGTCCAAGTGGAACACACACTAATGGTCCTGGAATGTGAAAGGAGACCTAGTGAGAAAAGCAGCAATGGCATGGGGATGAGTACGAGCAGGGCAAAAGTTCTGCATCTCCAAAGGGAATGGCATCCATCTAGGAAAGAGATATCTTTCTTAATTCACTCTCGATCCAGACAGGAGACTGGCTCCTTTCCTCAATCCTCTGGCTTGCCTACTCACAAGCAGTTTCCACGGGGCAACTGCAGATACCCTAAGCCTGGTGATGTCCACAAATTCTGAAACCCAATTCCCACGGCCCCTTGGCCAAACCTCTTGCACACTCACCAGGATTGTATCAGACTCCTCACTTCATAAGAAAGAAGAGGACTCTGAGACGCTGATTGTGACTAGACTCCAGGGAGAACCTGGTTGCCAAAGAAGAGCAATTATTTACTATTGCTATAATACCCTGCTACACAACAGGAGCTACGGGACAGAGGGTCAGCTGACCAATGGGACATCAGCCTCTGAGAGTCCTCTATGGACTCAGGACTGGAAACTCGCCTCCAATCCTTGGAATTTAGTTCTGGACAGGACAGCCCAGATGGGTGTCTTGGGTGACTGTGACCAAAGGAGAAAAGCAGCAATGGGATAGGAAGTTGCGTCTAAGTCCTGCATTCCAGTGGGCATGAGTCAAATCAAAGAAGGAGATATCTCTGTCATCCCTTCATCTTCTCCCACACAGGAGGCAGTATCCTCCCCTAACCACTGGCTTCAACTACCCTCAGGCATTCACCCTGGGTATCTTTACACACCCTAGGTGTGTGGTTGGCCACAAATTTTAAAACTATCTTGAGGAGGACCCAAAGTATAACCTATATCACCATCCAAAGGACACTGCCAAACCCCAGGCTGAAAGAAGAGGATATTCCTGTAAGACGCTGGCTCTGCATAAACGCCATGCAGAAACTTTTGGACAAAGAAGACTAAGTGGTGGAAATGGAGACAAAGACCCTCCAAGGTTTTCATCACACTTGAGATGTGGAGAATTTTGAGAATGAAGTACCCAGCACAGTTTCCTATCAAGCTGCTTGTATCTGGAAATAGAAATGCCCATGGGCTTAGGCAAAGGGAGCCCTCTGAAAGGGCACACCTGAAAGCCCTGTCAGGTAGAAGCCTCCATTCATTCTTTTGGACCCAGAGATTTCTGGCTATGTCTGTCCCTCCAATTTTTTGTAGCAGTTGGTGGAGGCAGCCGTATTTGAGGTGTCATTATTGGGTTCTCCTGGTTCTTGCTAAGGAGTCTGGAATGAGGATGTCGTTCCCTATTCCTGGAAAAAGCTCTCCCTGTGCTCACCACGGCCTGCTCCATACTGCCCATGTGCAAACTGTGTGCTTCCTGGAAGGAAGGCAACTCAACCATCCAGTTCAGGGAAAAAAGATGGCTCCCCTTCACCTCCCATACCACAGCAAGCAAAGCAACAAAAACTCAGGGACTAAAGGCCATCTTTCCGTGGTTAAATCAGAGTCTGAGAGCTCTTCCTGAGAATAGGAGCAGAGTGGGAGTTTGATGCCCACCCAGAGGTGCCAGCTGAGTGATGGCTCCGTGGCTCATAAGGGGAGGGGGGGTGGAAAGTCAGAAATAAAGCTAGGGGAAGGACATGGGCCCAAGGGGGACCAAAGGTTGACATTTCCAGTGGGAATTGGGACCCAATTGAAAAGAAGATGTCTTCCTTCATTGGCCTTTGGCCAAAAGAAGACCAGCTCACTGCCCAAATCTCTGGCACAGCCTTCACACAAACATCTCTTTTGAGGCAATGACAAATCCCTGGGGCTATCGAGGGCCACAGACTTCTGAAACCCAATGAATTAATGAAGAAGCCCTGTGGGAAAATATCTCCCACAGTCACAAGGACTGAGTTAGACTCCCACCTGAAAGGCAGAGGATGTGACTGTGAGAAACTGACTCTGCACAGACTGTGGGAAGAACCCTGTTTCTAAAAGTGAGCAACCATGTGTGATGGTGATAAGGAAGGCCTGAGCTCTTCAGAGATAGGAGAAAGAAGTGCCCAGCACCTGATCCTGGGAAAATGGCTCTGGGAAAAAGAAGAAACTCCTGAGGACTTATGCAAAAGCCTCTAGAGTCTGCATTTGGGAAGCCTGGGAGCAACAGGCCTGCCTTCATCCTTCAGAAGGACCTAGAGAGCCCTGGGACTTTGCTTTTTTTGTTTTCCCAGCACTGAATGGAGTAAGCAGTGACAGTGCTGTGGCCATGAGGTGCCCCCAGCTGTTGTTGCAAAGTGTGGAAAGGGACCTTGGTGCCCTCTTCCTGTAATGGGCTCTTTCTGGACTGACCAGCTTCTGGAACCTCCTGCCCGTGTGAACAGTTTGTTTTTCAGAAGGAAGGCCCCTCCATCAGGCAGAGCAATGAGGCCATCTGGCTCCCTCCCACCACCCCTTGCTACAAACCGCCCACCACCTAGCTCAGGGATTAAAGGGCAATTCTTTTGGATATCACTTACTCATGGCTGTCACTGAGCGAGAGACTGAGTGGGCACCCAAAGCCCATCCCTTGGTGCCCTCTGCATGACTGCCAGCTCCATGGCTCCTAAGAGTGAACAAAGACTGAGTCAGAAAGGCTGTAAGCAAAAGGGACTGGCTGAAGCCCGGGCCAAAGGGAGTTTGATATGTCTATCCAATGGGAATGTGATCAATATGAAAAGGACATGGGAAACTCCATTTGTCCTAGACCCAGCAAGGAGGCCAGCTCCCCCATAATATGGCTGGCCCAGCCTCCACCCCAACAGTTCTAGGCTGGACCCTTTCAAATGACCTAGGGCTCTGCCTGTCCATGAGACCAACTTGGTCTCAGCCTGTACCACAGACACAAGGGTTGGTCCACACTGGACATTGCAAGCCTGAGCTATTATTCGGGCAAACAGAATTGTATGGACCCCAAGACAAACCTTGATGGATAGTAAAGCACTCTCATGAAACTTGAGACTCATACGGTCACAGATCTTCTCTCGGGATGAGGGTTGCATGATGCTTAGAAAACACAGACCAACACAATAAAGGAGCAAGCAGGCTTGGTCAGGAGTCATAAAAATCTTTGTGGGCTTTGGCTATGGTACTACCCCAAAGGATTCCCCTTGGAGCCCTGTGAACAAGAGAGCCTCATTGTCCCTTAACAAATAGAAGGAAACTTTGGATTTTGGTGTGTTTCTGTCCATCATATCAGTAGATAGGGGCAGCAGTGACTCTGAGATATGAAGAAGGTGCCTCCACGTGATGATCAAGAGGTGGGAACAAGGCCTTAGTGCATGATATTTTCAAAGGGTGTTTTGTGCACTGATCAAGTCATGCAGCAAATGGCAGATGCACAGACTGAATGTTCTTCTGAGTGAGGGTATCCCCTTCAATTACAGGTGGAAATCAATGTGGCTATGCAATCCTTGGATACTGTAGCCTGCTAAGCACTGAGGGCTCAGGGGCAAGGGACAAGGGACAAGCTGTCCTCTCAGACATCAGAATCTTAGAGCCCTGCATTGGCTCAGTAACTTCCTGGAAGGTCACCTCCAATCCATGGACATTGGTTGTGTATGGAATGGCCCCATGACCTTGGTGTGTGAACTGAGACCACATTACCAAAGCAGCAATGGGTTAGTAATGACTCCCAGGCCAAAGTTCTGCGTTCAGATGGATATGGGTCAACTCGAGGAAGGAGATGTCTATCTTCCCTACCATCCATCTTCCCACACATGAGGCAGGATCCACTCCTAACCCGTGGCTGAGCCTATGCACAAGTATTCGGCCTCATCACCTTCACACACCCTAGGATTGGTGATGTTCACATCATTCTGAAACCAGATTGAGAGGGGCCCTATGTCATCATCACAGGGACCCCACCAGACTCACAGGCTGAAAGAAGGGAATAGTATTCTCAGACAATGGTTCTGAATACATGCCATTCAGAACATTATTCAACAAGAGGGTAATGGGTGGACATGAAGACACAGATGGCCAGAGTTCATCATCACACATGAGATGTGGGAAATGTTGAGAATGAAGTACCCAGCACCATCTCCTATCAGGCTGGTTGAATCTGGAATAAGAAATGGTTAGGCAAAGGGAACCCTCTGAACGACTACACCTGGGAGCGACTATCAACAACAAGTCTGCAATTTTTCCTTAGGAGCCAGAGATTTGTGGTCACGTCTCTCCCTGCCACTTTTTCTATCAGTTGATTGGAGGTATCAGTGTGTGAACTGTAGCTACTGGGTTCTGCAGGCTCTTGCTCAGGAGTTTGGAACAATGTCATTGTTCCCTATTTCTGGAAAGGGCTTTCCCCACGCTGACTCCCTCCTGGCCCATACTGCCCAGGTGGCAACTGTCTGCTTCTCAAAAGGAAGGTAGCTCAATCATCCAGGTCAGTGAGGGAGGCTGGCTCCCCTTCACCTTCCATACGACAGCAGGCCTATCCCCAAGCACTCGGGGACTAAAGGCCTGCTTTCCTTTGTTAGATTGGAGCCTGATAGCTCTCACTGAGCACAGGAAGAGAGACGGAATTAGCGGGATACCAAGGAGTGCCAGCCAAATGCGTGATGGATCCATGGCTCTAAAGGGAGAAAAAAAATTGTCAGAAATGCAGCAGGGTGAAGGAAATGGGCGCAAGAAGGGCCAAGGCTCCACAATTCTCCATCAGGAATTGGGATCCACTTGGAAAGAAGATGTCTTCCTTCCTTTTCCCTGGGCCCACAAGGCATCCAGCTCCCTGCCCAAATCTCTGGCCCAGCATACACACAAACATCCTCTGCTGGGCCCCTTCAAATGCCCTGGACCCCTGAATGACAACACACTTATGAAACCCAATGCATTCATGAAGAAGAAGCCCTGTGGCAAAAACCTCCCCCACAGTCACAAGGAGCAGACAAGTCTCCCAGGTGGAAGGCAGAAGAGACAAGTGTGAAACACTGACTCTGGACGAACTGTGGGAAAACCCTGGTTTCTACAAAAGAGCAAAGATGTGTAAGGTGGATACGGAAGGCCAGAGCTTTTCAGAGATGGGAAGGGAGTTATGTGGAGAAGGAAGGGCCCAGCACCAGGTCTTGCCAACCTGGCTATGGGAAAAAGAAGCACCAGAAGCCTTAGGGAAACGCCCTCTAGCGTCTGCATCTGGGAACCCTGAGAGCAAGAAGCCTGCATCTTTTTCTTCACAAGGACCTAGAGACTCCTGGACTTTGTCTGCTTTTGTTCCTTTTCCCATCATTGAATGGAGTGAGCAGTGAGGGTGCTGTGGCCTTCACTTGCCCCCCGCTGTTACCCAACGAGGGGAAAGGGGCATGGGAACCCTCTTCCTGTAAAGGGCTCTTTTGGGGTGCCTGAACTTCTGGAGCCTCCTGCTCTTGTGTGAACCGTGTGTTTTTCAAAAGGAAGACCCCTCCATCAGGCAGAGCAACAAGGCCGGCTGGCTCCCCTCCCCACCTTTTCCTACAAAGAACGAAGCACCAAGCTCAGGGGTAGGAGGGCTATTCTCCTTTGGGATAGCCGATGCTTATGGCTGTCACTGAACACTGGACCGAGCGGGAAGCTATAGCCCACCCCTTGGTGCCCGCTGAGTGAGTGCCGGTGCCATGGTTCATAAGGGTAAAGAAATAATGAGTCAGACATTAAGGAATATGCACTGCTGCATCCAGGACCAAAGTGTGCAATATTTCCATCCAATGGGAATGTGATCGATGTGGACAAGACACGTTAAACTTCATTTCCTCTAGGCCTAACATAAAGGCCAGCTCTTGACTAATACCTCTGGCCCATCCTCCACACAAACACATCTCAGCTGGACCCCTTTCCTTGCCCTACATCTCTGGATGTCCATGTAGTCCTGAAACAAATATGCCGGCCCCTTTACCTCAACCTGTCATCACAGAAGCCACACGGGCTGGTCCATATTGGACATTTGTAAGGCGGGTCTATGACTGCAAGGCTGAAATGTATGGAGCCCAAGACAAACCTTGATGGCTAAACAGCAATGTCATGAGACTTGATAAGCCTAGGGTAAGAATTCTTCCTTAAGAATGAGAATGGGATAATGTTTATAACAAACTGACTAGCTCAATACATTAGTAAGCTGGATTGCTGAGAAATCAGATCTGTTGTGGGATTTGGCTACAGAGTTGTCCAAAGGGAACCACTTGGAGCACTGTGAGCAAGAGGCCCACATTCTCCCTTAAGAAGTAGAGGGAAACGGTAAGCTGTTTGTGTGCTTCTCTGTCCATTGTATCAGAAGATCAGGCCCTAATGACACTGAGATACAAAAAATGTGCTTCCATGGGAGGATCCAGTGGTGGGACCAAGGCCTGGGGCAGGATACATTCAAAAGGCCTTGTGTGCTCTGGTCAGGTCATGGAGCATGCTGCACATGCACATCCTGTCTCTTCCTCCGCATGAGGGTATGTCCATCAATTAGGGTCGGTGGTCCATGTGGCTCACCATTCCCATGGTACAGTAGTCTGCTATGAACCTAGGGTTCAATGACACAATATATAGCTCTCTTCAGTGATATCAGACTCTGAGAGTCCTGCCTTGACTCGGGAATGTTCTGGAACCTACATGTCCATCCTTGCAACTTGCTGGTTTACAGAACAGCCCCGTGGTCTTGGTGTGTCAAGTGAGGTTAAGTTAGAAATGCAGAAATGGGATAAGAATGACTACCAGGTGAGTCAACGTTCTGCATTCACAAGGCCCCTGGTCAAATCGAGGAAGGAGCTATTTAGCTTCCCTCACCCTCTAAGCACACAGGAGGCAGGATCTACCCCCAACTTCTGGATGAGCCTACCCACAAGCATTCTGCTTCGGAACCTTCACACATCCTGCGTTAGGAGATGGTCACATAATTCTGAAACCAAATGGAGAGGGGCCCATTGCCACACCTATATCATAACCACAGGACAACACCGGACTCGAGTGCTGAAAGAAGAAGATATTATTCAAAGACACTGGCTCTGATAAATTCCATGCAGCACCGCTTTTCAAGAAAACAGAAAATGGTGGGCCTTTTGAGACACAGACTGCCAGAGTTCTTCCTCACACATGGGATGTGGAGAATCTTGAGAATAAATACCCATCATGGTCTCCCATCAAGCGGGTTGTATCCAGAATAAGAAATGCTTGTGGGCTTAGGCAAAGGGAGCCCTCTGAAGGAATACACCTGGGGGCCCTGCCTTCTGATTTTAGGAGACAAATTTCTGGCTATGTGTGTCCCTCCCACATGTTCTATCAGTTGATGCAGACCCCAGTTTTGAACTCTAAGTATTCGGTTCTGCTGGCTTTTACTCAGGAGAGTGGGACAAGGAAATCCTTCTCTGTTCCTGCAAAGGGCTTCCTCTGTGCTGACCCTCTCCTTGTCCATACTGTTCATGTGCAAACTGTCTACTTCTCAGAAAGAAGGCAACACAGTCATCCAGGACAATGAGGCAAGCTGGCTCCCCTTCCCCTTCCATACCACAGCAGTCCAGTCACCAGTCTTCCAGGGAATAAAGGCCATCTTTCCTTTGGTACTTCAGAGCCTCAGCACTCTCAGCACAGGAGCAGAGTGGGAGTTTCCTGCCTATCCGGGTGACCTCCCTGGGTTTCTGACAGCTCCCTAGCTCCTAAGGGAGAAAAAATAGTCGGAAATGCAGTAAGGTGAAGGAAATGGGCACAAGGAGGGCCAAAGCTCAGCATATCCAGTGGGAATTGGGATCCACTTGGAAAGAAGGTGTCTTACTTCGTTTGCCACTGACCAGAAGGCCAACTCCATGCCCAAATCTCTCGTCCAACCTACACACAAACATCTGCTGCAACCCTTCCATTGGCCTGGGTCTCTACATGCTTCTGGAACCCAATGAATTAAGGAAGATGGAGCCCAGTGGCCAAAATCTCTCCCACTGTCTCAAGGACTGAGCCAAACTCCCAGGTGGAAGGCAGAGGATAGGACCGTGAGACACTGCCTCTGAACCCATGGTGGGAAGAACCTCGTTTCTAGAAGAGATCAAAGATGAGTAAAGGTGGATAAGGAGGGTCAGAGCTTTTCAGAGATTGGAAGGGGAATTATGTGGGAAAGGAATGGTCCAGCACCAGCTCCTGGCAATGTGGCTGTGGGAAGAAGAAACAGGGGTTTCTGTTGCCTCAGGCAACAGTGCCATCTAGCGTCCACATCTTGGAGCCCTATCAGCAACAGGCCCACCTTCCTTCAGAAGGACCTAGAGAGCCCTGGACTTTGCTTTTCTTACTTTTCCCATCATTGAATGGAGTGAGCAGTGAGTGTGTTGTGGCCATAACGTGCCCCCAGGTCTTCTTCCAAAGTGGGGAAAGGGACATTGGGCCCTCTTCCTGTAAAGGGCTCTTTCTGTGCTGACCACCTTCTGGAGCTTTCTGCTCCTGTGTGAACTGTCTGCTTTTCAGAAGGAAGGAAACTCCATCAGGTAGAGAAAGGAGGCAGGCTGGCTCCCTTCCCCTCACCCCTTGCAAACAACAGCCAATTACCAAGCTCAGGGATTGGAGTTCTCTACTCCTTTGGGATAGCTGATGCTCATGGCTGTCCCTGAGCATGGGACTGAGTAGGAACCTGATGCCCATTACTTGGTGCCCGCTGAGTGAGTGCCAGCTCCATGGCTCCTCAGGTTGAACAAAGACAGAGTCAGAATGACAGTAAAGGAGAAGGATTGGCTCCAGCCTGGAACAAAGGGCATTCAGTATTTCCATCCAATAGGAATGTGACAATATGAAAGGACATGTCATTTTCCCTAGGTATGGGGGCCAGCTCCCCACTAATACACATGGCGCAGCCTCCGCACAAACAGTTCTCAGCTGGACCTCTTCGAATGGCCTAGGGCTCTGCATGCCCATGGAGTCCTGAAACCAAAATGCCAGGGCCCTGAGGCTCACCTGTGCCACAAGTCACAAGGGATGGTCCACATTGGACATTTGCAAGCTGGTGCTATGACTCTGTGTGACTGAATTCATGGGGATCACAAGAGGAACCATGGTGGAGAATAAAGCAATGTCATGAAACTTGAAACCCCGAGGGCCAGAGCTCTTTATTAAGGATGAGATCTGGGTAATGTTTAGAACACTCTGACCAGCACTGTATATTGGCACGCTCGCTGGCTTGCTCAGGCATCAGAAGAACCCTTAGTCGCCTTGACTAAAGGAGTACCCAAAGGATGCCTCTTGGGGCCCTGTGGTCAAGAGACCCACATTATCCCTTAAGACATAGAGGGAAGCTTTGGCTTCTGTTGTCCTTTCTGCACATCGTATCAGTAGACAGGGGCACAGGTTATTCTGAGTCATGGAAACATATGCTTCCCTGTGATGATGAATAGGTTTGAATGAGGCCATGGTGCAGAATTTATTCAAAAGGCTTTTGGTCTACCCCAGGGTGCCAGCTGAGAGAGGGACAGTTCTGTGGCCCCTACGTTTGAACAAAAATTTATTTTGAAACACAGCCATGGGAAGAAAATGACTAAGTGGACCCAAGTGCGACCTTCCAAAGGGGAATTGGATCAGTCTGGAAAGGAGATGTCTCATTTCATTTCTTCTCAGCGCATAAAGGAGGCCAGCTCTCTCCTGCAACCTCCGGCCCAGCATACATACAAAAGTTCTCCATTGAGCATCTTCCAATGACCCAGGCCTCTTGATATCTATATACTTCTGAAACCAGATGAAGGGGTGGTCCTGTTACCAAACCCATTGCACACTCGCAAGGACGTCACCACACTCTACACTTGAAAGCAGAGCCCGGTGCTCTGACTCACTTGGCATGAACCCCAGGGAGAAACCCCTTTGAAAATAGAGCAAAAGGGTTCAAAATGATAGTCGGCTTGCTAGAGTCTGTTGTCAGATGATGGGAATGGGAGACTGTTATGAATGAAGTGACTAGCACAATCTTTCAGCAGGTTGACTGTCTCAGAAATTAGAAAAAGCCAAGGGCTTCAGTAGAGTGACCTCTCTCCAGGCCACACCTGAAGCACTGTTATCATGAGGCCTCCATTATTCCTTTAAATAGAGAGGGAAAGCCCTGGCTTTGGATGTCTTTCCTGCCATCCCATCTGCAGATAGGGTCAGCAGAGATGTAGCAGGGTATATGTGGAGCATTGGTGTGTTGTGTTTGTTATGTGTGTGGTGTATGGAAAGGGCGTGTGTAGGTGGTTTACAAGCAGTATGTCCCTGGAGGGTGTGTGGTGTGTGCATTTCTGCGCATGGCATATGTGAAGTGTGTGTGTGTGGAATATGTGTGCTGTATAGTGTGGTGTGTGTGTGGTGTTTGGACTGTGTGATGGATATTTTGTCCATGTGATGTAGTGGGTTGACCATGTTACCTGCAAATTGTGCCTGTCGTTTCTATATGTGGTGTATGTCCCATGCGAGTTTTAAGTAGTATAAAAGCTAGGATATTTGAATGTGTCTGGTACTTGCGGTATGTTTGGATGTGTTTTGTCCTTGCGTGATGTGTTTGGTGTTTGTGTGTTTCCTAGGCACCGTGGGATGCTGAAGTGTGGTGTCTCTGGTGTTTAAGAGGTAGGTGTGTGGAGTGTGCTTGGTGTGCAAACCTTGGTGAGTGTTGACTAAATGTTGGTTGTAGTGCAGTGTATGTGAAACTAGATGGTTGTTTGGTGTATTAACTGGGAGGCAGTTTCTCAACATTGTTGTTTCACAGGGTTCAGGATATGGCACTTTCCTTAGAGTTCCTTGCATAGGTTTTCAAACACTTCTCACGTAGTGAAACAAGACGTTAGGGGAAAGATGGTTTCTCCATAGTTTTATTTCAAGGAGTTGAAGGTGTATGGTACTGTCCCTATACTTTTAGGCCTAGATTTTCAAACACTTCTCAGGTGGGGAAAAAAGGGGTTAGTTGAAAGATGTGATCTCCACAGTGTTTTCTCACAGTGTTGCGTATATGGAACTCTCTTTTTTCTTTCCCGCATAGCTGTGCAAACCCTTGTCACCCAATGAAACATGGTGTTACTTTAAAAATAGTTTCTCCACACTATTGTTTCACAGTGTTGAATTCTGCACAACTCTAAAAACATGGCTTGGAGTTCACCTCTTCCATTTCAAACCCTTCTAAGGTAGTGAAAGAAAATGTTAGTTGCCAGGTCCTGTCTCCATGTGTTGTGTCACAGAGTTAGGTACATGGCACTTTCCTCATAGTTGCCCGCTTAGGTTTTCCGACACTTGTTACACAGGGAAATGAGAGATTCATTGAAAGATGGTTCCTCCACAGTCTTATTTCACAGTGCTGAGTCTATGCCATTCCCCTATATTTTCTGCATAGGTTTTCCAAGACTTCTTCCTTAGTGAAACAAGTTCTTTGAAACATGGTTTTCTCCACAGTATCATTTCACCAAACGGAGTATATGGCACTTTTCTTATAATTCCTTGCACATGTTTTCAAACATGTCTAAGTGAAACAGGAATTTGGTTGAAAGACAGTTTCCCCACAGTGTCTTATCAGAGTTGAGTATATACTGGCCCTTTCCTTATGGTTCCCTGTAAAGGTTTTGAGAAACTTGTAACTCTGAAAGAAGACATTAGTCAAAAGACGGTTTTATTTCAGAGTTGAGCATATAGCACTCTCACTGTACTTTTAGGCCTAGATTTTTCAAACACTTCTCACTCAATGAAACATGATATTAGGTAAAAATGGTTTCTCGAGAGTGTTTGCAAAACAGAGTTAAGTGTATGGCATTTGCCTTAGAGTTTGCCGCTTACTTTTTCAAACACTACCAACTTGGTGAAACAAGAGGTTAGTTGAATGGTGGTTTCCCTGCCGTGTTTTCTTTCACAGAGTTGAGGTGAGGTCACCGTCCTCATAGTTCCCTGCTTGGGTTTTCAAACAATTTTGAAACAAGTGTTTCAAAACACCTGAAACAATGCATTAGTTGAAGGATGGTTCCTCCACAATGTTATTTCATACAGTTGAGTAGATGGCACTTTTTTTAGAGTTGCCAGGACAGGTTTTCCAACACGTCTAACTTAGTGAAACAAGAAGTTGGTCGAAAGACAATATCGCCATAGTGTTTTTTCTGAACTCAGCCTGGAATCCTTTCCTTAAAACTTTCCTTAAAGTTCCCTGTAAAGGGTTTCAAACACCACTTGATTTGAAAGCAGACTTTAGTTGAAAGGTAGTTTTCTCCATGGTTTTCCTTCAAGGAGTTCAGCATATGGCACCATCATTGTACATTAAGTCCTAGATTTTTACTCACTTCCAACTTAGAGAAGATGTTACTGGAAAGGTGATTTGTCCACAGTGTTTCTTCAGAGAGTTGAGTGTATGGAACTTTCTTTAATGTTTTCAAACGCTTGTAACTCAATGAAACATGGTGTTAGTTCAAGAATGGTTTCTCCACACTGTTGAATCTATGGTATGGCACTTGTCTTCGAGCTCACCACTTACATTTTCAAACACTTGTATGGTAGTGAAACAAATGATCATCTAAAGGTCTCTGTTTTCTCCACGCTCTGTTTTCCAGTGTTGAGTATATACACTTTCCTCATAGTCCAGCATAGGATTTCAGACAGTGGATGCTTAGTGAAACAAGGAATTAGTGGAAAGGTGTTTCTCCCACCATATTATTTCACAGCGGTGAGTCACTGCCATTCCCCTTTATTTTCTGCGTAGGTTTTGGAAGACTTCTAAGTAAGTGAAATAAGAAGTTATTTGAAAGACGGTTTCTCCACAGTATTATCTCACAGAGGTGAGTATATTGACTTTCCCATAATTCCACACACAGGTTTTCAAATACGGCTAGCTAAGATGTTGGTTCAACAAGAAGTTGGGTGAAAGACCTGTTCCCCAGTGTTATTTTCGGAGAGTTCAACTTCCTGAAACGTAATGGTAGCTGAAAGATGGGCTCCCCACAGTGTTTCACAGAGTGTGGATATGTCACTTCCCCATTATTCGGTCGCATTGATTTTCGAAACGCGTTTTTGGACACAAGAAGTCATTTGAAAGATGGTTTCCACACAGAATTGTTTTGCAGATTTAAGTATGTGGCACTTTGCATATTCTTCCCTGCATATGTTTTCAAACACTTCTAACACTGTGAAGGAAATAGGTCGCTGAGAGAAGTTTTCTCCACAGTGTGGATTCACACAGAGGAGAGGAGTTCATGGCAATTTCCTTTTGCCCGCAATAGAGAGTCAAAGCCTCCTAACCTACTGAAACAGGGAGTTGGTGGAAGGACGGTTTCCCCCTGTGTTTTCTCGGAGTTGACTGTATGGTCCTTTGCCTAAGTTCTCAGTGTAACCTATCAACCCCCTAACCTAGTGAAACAGGATGTTATTTGAAAAGAGGTCTCCCTGCTCTGTTATTTCACAAAGTTGAGTATATGACAGTTTCCTTACATGTAGTTCCCCGCATCAATTCTCCAACAAGTGTGAAATGAGAAGTTGGTTGAAAGACCATGTCCCCGTTGTGGTTTTCACAGCGTTAGGATTGTGGCCTTTTCCTTATACTTCCATCTAAAGGTTTTCAAACACTTTTACTGGAAAGAAGACGTTAGTTGAAAGACGGTTTCTTGACAAGATTTTAATTCAAGGAGATGAGACTATAATACTCTCAGTTTACATTTAGGCCTAGATGATCAAACACTTCTAACTTAGGGAACAACGTTATTTGAAAGGTCATGTCTCCGGTATGTTTTTTTTTTCTCACAAAGTTAAGTACATATCACTGCCCTCATCATTACCCGACTAGGTTTTCATACACTTCTTAGTGAAACAAGAGATTCTTTCAACCTGGTTCCTCCAGAAGGTTATTTCACAGAGTTAAGTTGAAGGCACTTAATATCCCCAGATTAGGTTTTTCAACACGTCTAATGTTGTGAACCAAGAAGTTGGTTGAAAGACAGTGTCTCGATAGGTTTTCTCCCAGAATTAAGTATAAGCCATATACTTATACAGCTTACAGTTCTCTGTAAAGGATTTCAAACACCTCTCAATGTGAAGGCAGACTTTCGTTGAAACGTGGTTTCTCAGTCGTTTTATTTCAAGAAGTTGAGTGTATGGCACTGCCGTTATACACTTAGGACTACATTTTCAAACACTTCTAACTTCGTGAAGGAAGGTTTTCAGTAAAAGAGGCTTTCCCGACCATAATTTTTCAGACTTGCATCTAGAGCCCGTCTGTTATCATTTCTGGCTTAGGTTCTCACACACTTGAAACCTAGGGAACAAGGGGTTAATTGACAAAAGCATTTCCCCCCACAGTGGTGGGCATAGGGAACTTCTCCTGAATGTTCCCTGCTTAGGTGCTCAGACACTTCTCAATGAAACAAGATGTTAATTTAAAATCCATTTCCCCACGGTGGTTTTTGTAAACCAGAGTTGAGTATATGGCACTTGCCTTAGAGTTCGTCCCTTATTTCAAAGACTTCTAACTTCGTGCGACAAGTTGTTGGATGCAAGCTGGCTTTTCCACGTGTTTTGTCACAGTGTGGAGGAAATGCCACTGTGTCCAGGAAGACCCGAATAGGTCCTCAGACACTTCTACTTAGTGAGGCAAGTAGTTGAAAGATGGTTCCTCCACTATTATATTTCACAGAGTTGAGTAAAAGGCACTTTCCTAATAGTTACAAGGACAGGATTTCCCACACGTCAAAACTTAGTGAAACAAGAGGTTGGGTGCAAGACGGTTTCTTTTGCTGAATTAAGTAGAAGGCCCTTCTGTTTTAGTTCCCTGTAACTATTTCAAACACTACTCAAAGAGAAACCAAAGGCTAGCTGAAAGATCGTTTCTCCACAGGGTTCCTTCAAGGAGTTGAAAGTATTGGCACTGTCATTATACATTTTAGGCCAAGAATTTCAGTCACTCTTAACTTCCTGAAAGATGTTGCAGAAAGACGCTTGGCACACAGTGATTTTTCACAGAGTTACGTGTATGGCACTTTCATCTTAGTTGACCGCATAAGTTTTAAGACACTTCTTAGTGAAACAAGACATTATTTGAAAGATAATTTCTCCACAGAATTATTTCAACAAATTGAGTCTATGGTCCTTTTTCATAATTCCCCACAACCATTTTCAAGTATTTGCAACTTAGTGAAAACACATGTGAGGTGAAAGATGGTTTCCTCAAAGTACAGTTTCACAGAGTTCAGAACATGGCCTTTCCTCCTGGGCCGTGCAAGGTTTTTCAAACCTTTCTAACGTAGTGAAATGAGATGTTAGTAGAAAGATGGTTATGCCACAGTGTTGTTTCAGAGAATTGAGTCTATGGCACTTTCTGCATAGGTCTGCACAGTTTCCAAACACATTAACAAAACCATATGTTGGTTGAAAGTTAGTTCACCACGGTATTTTTTAATAGAGTGGAGTATAAGGTAATTTCCTGCTAGTTCCCCACATAGGTTTTCATACACTTCGAAATTAGTGAAAAAAAATAGTTGAAAGATGTCCCAGAGTGTTCTTTGACAGAGGTGAATATATGGCCTTTTCTGCATAGGTCCATGTAGCTTCCCACGACATTTCCCATAGTGAAACAAGATGTTAGCTGAAAGATGGTTTCACCTGACTGTTGAGACTAAAAGTTGAGTCTATAGCATGTTCTGCCTAAGACCAGCACAAGTTTCCCAACCCTTATAACTTAACGAAACAAGATGACAGTGAGTAAAGAGATGGTTTGCTCACAGTCTTTCATTCTACTGACTATATGGCTCTTGCTGTGTTGGACTTGCATTTGTTTTCAAACATTTCTGAGTGAAACAAGATTGTTGAAAGATGGTTTCCCAAGTTGGCCACTAGAAAGATGGTTTCCTCACTGTCATGGGTCACAGAGGTGTGTACACTGCACTTTCCATATAGGCCCCATATTACTTTCAAAAATTTTAACTTCATGAAACCAGATGTCAGTTGAAAGATCCTCCTGTCACCACATTGCTGATATTGGGGTTCAGTTGATGACTCTTTCCGTATAGGTTCGCCTAGGTTGTCAAACACTTCTACCTTAGGGAAACCAGATGTTCGTTGAAAGACGGTTTGC